>NC_134363.1:92500-392500 GCF_048569485.1 Anomaloglossus baeobatrachus
AGCTGCTTGAAGCTTTGCAGTCCAGACCGGTCCTTACACAGGCCCCGGGCCCTGTTGGATCGTCGCCTCCAGGCCCATCTCTGTCCGCGCCGCAGCGCGTTCCCAGGGGGGGCCCAAGGTCTCACGTGGAGGACTCCGGCCCGGACCACAGTCCCAGACCGGCTAAGCGGGCCCGCTGGGAATCTTCCCCGACTTCTTCACGCTGCTCGGGTTCCCAGCTTGAGGACTCTCTGGAGGACGAGGCGGACGTCGCAGCTCAGGGCTCTGACCCTGACGTTGCTCTCAATCTTGATACACCTGAAGGGGACGCCATAGTAAATGACCTTATCTCGTCCATCAACCAGGTGTTAGATATATCTCCCCCGCCGCCACCTGTAGAAGAGTCGACTTCTCAGCAGGAGAAACACCAGTTTCGGTTCCCTAAACGTACACGGAGTGCGTTTTTCGATCACTCTAACTTCAGAGATGCTGTCCAGAAGCCCAGAGCGGTTCCGGACAAGCGCTTTACTAAGCACCTTACTGACACACGTTACCCCTTCCCCTCTAACGTAGTTAAGGGTTGGGCTCAATGTCCCAAGGTGGATCCCCCAGTCTCTAGATTGGCGGCTAGATCTGTGGTATCGGTTGCAGATGGCTCATCGCTAAAGGATGCCACTGACAGGCAGATAGAGCTCCTGGTGAAATCCATCTATGAAGCCACGGGCGTGTCTTTTGCCCCGGCTTTTGCAGCCGTGTGGGCACTCCAAGCTATCTCAGCTTGTCTGGCTGAGATTAATGCGGTCACACGTAATTCTGCTCCGCAGGTTGCGTCTTTGACTTCTCAGGCGTCAGCTTTTTCTTCCTACGCCATGAACGCAGTTCTAGACTCTGCTAGCCGTACAGCGGTGGCATCCGCTAACTCTGTGGCAGTCCGCAGGGCCATGTGGCTGCGCGAATGGAAGGCAGACTCGGCTTCCAAGAGGTTCTTAACCGGTTTGCCGTTTTCTGGCGACCGCTTGTTTGGCGAACGATTGGATGAGATTATTAAGGAATCCAAGGGAAAGGACTCCTCCTTACCCCAGTCCAAACCGAAGAGACCTCAGCAACGGAAAATACAATCGAGGTTTCGGTCCTTTCGTCCCTCCGCCAAGCCTCAATCCTCTTCGTCCAGCAGGCCGGAGAAAAGCCAGAGGAACTCCTATGCGTGGCGGGCTAAGTCACGCCCCCAAAAACCCGCCGGAGGCAATGCCTCCAAGGCGGCCTCTTCATGACTCTCGGCATCCCCGAACCGCATCCTCGGTCGGTGGCAGGCTCTCCCGCTTTTGTGACGCCTGGTGGCCACATGTTCAAGACCGATGGGTGAGAGACATTCTGTCTCACGGTTACAGGATAGAGTTTAGCTCTCGTCCCCCGACTCGTTTCTTCAGAACCTCTCCGCCCCCCGAGCGAGCCGATGCACTTTTTCAGGCGGTGAACGCTCTGAAGACAGAAGGAGTTGTGATCCCTGTTCCCCCCCAGGAACATGGTCGCGGCTTTTACTCCAACTTGTTTGTGGTGCCAAAGAAGGACGGCTCGTTCCGTCCCGTTCTGGACCTCAAACTGCTCAACAGACATGTGAGCACCAGACGGTTTCGGATGGAATCTCTCCACTCGGTCATCGCTTCGATGTCACAAGGAGACTTCCTAGCATCGATTGACATCAAGGATGCTTATCTCCATGTGCCGATCGCATCCGAACATCAACGTTTTTTGCGTTTCGCCATCGGGGACGAACACCTTCAGTTCGTGGCATTGCCTTTCGGCCTGGCGACAGCAGGTGTGTCAGGCAGCTACCTGGTCTAGTCTGCACACTTTCACGAAACACTATCAGGTGCATACCTATGCTTCGGCAGACGCCAGTCTAGGTAGGCAAGTCCTTCAGGCGGCGGTTGCCCACCTGTAAGAGGGGGTCGTTTTCGGCTCTTTTTATCGAGGTATTCTTTTACCCACCCAGGGACTGCTTTTGGACGTCCCAATTGTCTGGGTCTCCCAATGGAGCGACAAAGAAGAAGGGAATTTTGTTTACTTACCGTAAATTCCTTTTCTTCTAGCTCCTATTGGGAGACCCAGCACCCGCCCCTGTTCCCTTCGGGCTGTTTGTTCTTTTGTGTACACATGTTGTTCATGTTGAATGGTTCTTTTGGTTCACGGTTTTCAGTTCTCCGAACATCCTTCGGATTGAATTTACCCCAGACCAATTTCTAAGTTTCCTCCTTCCTGCTTTTGCACCAAAACTGAGGAGCCCGTGATGCACGGGAGGGTGTATAGGCAGAGGGGAGGGGTTACACTTTTTAAAGTGTAATACTTTGTGTGGCCTCCGGAGGCAGAAGCTATACACCCAATTGTCTGGGTCTCCCAATAGGAGCTAGAAGAAAAGGAATTTACGGTAAGTAAACAAAATTCCCTTCTTCCCATATACCCTCAGTAGTCACTCTCCTAGGAGACAACAGCATGTCGTCAACAAGGAGCAAAGTTACTAAGTCACAGGTTTTTTTTTCGCGGCCAGTACCTCTTGTGGGGCTATGTTACCTGCGGGTTCCACCTACCCTCACTGTGAGCAATGCTCGACTCCTGCGTCGCTTGCTCAGCCGGAGCCTCGGGCACTGGTGGGCTCCTCGGCTCATGTAGACCCCCCTGCTCCCCCTGAGCAGGCTGCAGGGACAAAGTCACCGGTGTTGGCCTCTTTTGCTGAGAAACTCTCTGTCACTTTCCCAATCCATTGCACTGTCTATGGACAAATGGTCTTCTAAACTCCTTGAGGCATTGCAGTCCAGACCGGACCTTCCACAGGCCCCGGCACCTGTTAGCTTGTCTCCCCCAGGCCCCTCTCGGTCCGCGCCGCAGCGCGCTCCCAGGTTGGCCCCTAGGTCTCAGGCGGAGGACTCCTGCCCGGACCGCAGTCCCAGACCAGCTAAGCGGTTTCACTGGGACTCTTCCCCGACTTCCTCACGCTGCTCGGGATCCCAGCTTGAGGACTCTCAGGAAGACGAGGCGGAAGTGGGAGCTCAGGGCTCTGACCCTGACTTCGCCCTTAACCTTGATACACCTGAGGGGGACGCCTTAGTAAATGATCTTATCTCGTCCATCAACCAGGTGTTGGATCTCTCACCTCCGCCTCCTCCTGTAGAGGAGTCGGCGTCTCAGCAGGAGAAACACCAGTTTCGGTTCCCCAAACGTACGCGCAATACGTTTTTTGATCACTCTAACTTCAGGGATGCTGTCCAGAAGCCCAGAGCGGTCCCGGACAAGCGCTTTGCTAAACGTCACACTGACACGCGTTACCCCTTTTCATCTGAAGTCGTTAAGGGTTGGGCTCACTCTCCCAAGGTGGATCCTCCAGTCTCCAGATTGGCTGCTAGGTCCGTTGTGTCTGTTGCAGATGGCTCATCCCTGAAGGATGCCACTGACAGACAGATAGAGCTCTTGGTGAAGTCCATCTATGAGGCCACGGGCGCGTCTTTCGCCCCGGCCTTTGCAGCCGTGTGGGCTCTCCAAGCAATCTCGGCTTGTCTGACTGAGATTAATGCTGTCACACGGAATTCTGCTCCGCATGTTTCGTCTTTAACCTCTCAGGCATCAGCCTTTTCGTCCTACGCCATGAACGCCGTCCTGGACTCCACTAGCCGTATGGCTGTAGCATCTGCTAACTCCGTGGCAGTCCGCAGGGCCATGTGGCTGCGCGAATGGAAAGCAGACTCGGCTTCCAAGAGGTTCTTAACAATAGGATAAAGAGTTGCACACCAGTCACAATGTATAGGGGAATAATGAAAAGCATAACTGCTATATGAATACTAGACTGAAAAATACAATGGACTATCTGAAATAAGTGAAAAACATGAAAATGGTATCTGCATAACTGCTATGAAAAATAGAAATGAGAGATATTTAGCCATTGTATTGATCAATGCAAAGGAGCCCCAAAACCAAACGCCAAGGTAATCTCTATTTTTGGGGTCCCTAACCTATGTGTAACCTCACCTGCAGTTAAAAAACTTGCTCTGTATGGGAAGCAAGGGACCAAGCTATATATGTGTGAAATAAGAGACATGGCTATGGGTGGGGCAGGGTTCTCAGACAAAAAGTGCATACTAACTAAAGAATGTATGTCTGGAACACCAATGGTGTGAACAGGGTGCAAGACTCAAAATTATACAACTAAACAATAGGATAAAGAGTTGCACACCAGTCACAATGTATAGGGGAATAATGAAAAGCATAACTGCTATATGAATACTAGACTGAAAAATACAATGGACTATCTGAAATAAGTGAAAAACATGAAAATGGTATCTGCATAACTGCTATGAAAAATAGAAATGAGAGATATTTAGCCATTGTATTGATCAATGCAAAGGAGCCCCAAAACCAAACGCCAAGGTAATCTCTATTTTTGGGGTCCCTAACCTATGTGTAACCTCACCTGCAGTTAAAAAACTTGCTCTGTATGGGAAGCAAGGGACCAAGCTATATATGTGTGAAATAAGAGACATGGCTATGGGTGGGGCAGGGTTCTCAGACAAAAAGTGCATACTAACTAAAGAATGTATGTCTGGAACACCAATGGTGTGAACAGGGTGCAAGACTCAAAATTATACAACTAAACAATAGGATAAAGAGTTGCACACCAGTCACATGTATAGGGGAATAATGAAAAGCATACTAGTATTCATATAGCAGTTATGCTTTTCATTATTCCCCTATACATTGTGACTGGTGTGCAACTCTTTATCCTATTGTTTAGTTGTATAATTTTGAGTCTTGCACCCTGTTCACACCATTGGTGTTCCAGACATACATTCTTTAGTTAGTATGCACTTTTTGTCTGAGAACCCTGCCCCACCCATAGCCATGTCTCTTATTTCACACATATATAGCTTGGTCCCTTGCTTCCCATACAGAGCAAGTTTTTTAACTGCAGGTGAGGTTACACATAGGTTAGGGACCCCAAAAATAGAGATTACCTTGGCGTTTGGTTTTGGGGCTCCTTTGCATTGATCAATACAATGGCTAAATATCTCTCATTTCTATTTTTCATAGCAGTTATGCAGATACCATTTTCATGTTTTTCACTTATTTCAGATAGTCCATTGTATTTTTCAGTCTAGTATTCATATAGCAGTTATGCTTTTCATTATTCCCCTATACATTGTGACTGGTGTGCAACTCTTTATCGTATTGTTTAGTTGTATAATTTTGAGTCTTGCACCCTGTTCACACCATTGGTGTTCCAGACATACATTCTTTAGTTAGTATGCACTTTTTGTCTGAGAACCCTGCCCCACCCATAGCCATGTCTCTTATTTCACACATATATAGCTTGGTCCCTTGCTTCCCATACAGAGCAAGTTTTTTAACTGCAGGTGAGGTTACACATAGGTTAGGGACCCCAAAAATAGAGATTACCTTGGCGTTTGGTTTTGGGGCTCCTTTGCATTGATCAATACAATGGCTAAATATCTCTCATTTCTATTTTTCATAGCAGTTATGCAGATACGTTTTTCACTTATTTCAGATAGTCCATTGTATTTTTCAGTCTAGTATTCATATAGCAGTTATGCTTTTCATTATTCCCCTATACATTGTGACTGGTGTGCAACTCTTTATCCTATTGTTTAGTTGTATAATTTTGAGTCTTGCACCCTGTTCACACCATTGGTGTTCCAGACATACATTCTTTAGTTAGTTCCAAGAGGTTCTTAACTGGTTTGCCTTTTTCTGGCGACCGTTTGTTTGGCGAACGATTGGATGAGATTATTAAGGAATCCAAGGGAAAGGACTCCTCCTTACCCCAGTCCAAACCTAAGAGACCTCAGCAAAGAAAAATCCAATCGAGGTTTCGGTCCTTTCGTCCCTCCGCCAAGCCCCAATCCTCTTCGTCCAAAAGGCCGGAGAAAGGCGAGAGGAACTCCTATGCGTGGCGGTCCAAGTCACGCCCCCAAAAGGCCGCAGGAGGCACTGCCTCCAAGACGGCCTCCTCATGACTCTCGGCCTCCCCTAGCCGCATCATCGGTCGGTGGCAGGCTCTCCCGCTTTGGCGACGCCTGGTGGCCACATGTTCAAGACCGATGGGTGAGAGACATTCTGTCTCATGGTTACAGGATAGAGTTCAGCTCTCGTCCTGCGGTTCGTTTCTTCAGAACCTCTCCGCCCCCCGCTCAGGCCGACGCACTTTTTCAGGCAGTGGACGCTCTAAAGAAAGAAGGAGTTGTGATCCCTGTTCCCCTTCAGGAACGTGGTCGCGGATTTTACTCCAACTTGTTCGTGGTGCCAAAAAAGGATGGGTCATTCCGTCCCATTCTGGACCTCAAGCTACTCAACAGACATGTGAGAACCAGACGGTTTCGGATGGAATCTCTCCACTCGGTCATCGCCTCGATGTCACAAGGAGACTTCCTAGCATCGATCGACATCAAGGATGCTTATCTCCATGTACCGATCGCACCCGAACATCAACGTTTCCTGCGTTTCGCCATCGGGGACGAACACCTTCAGTTCGTGGCATTGCCTTTCGGCCTGGCGACAGCCCCACGGGTTTTCACCAAAGTCATGGCATCCGCCGTGGCGGTCCTGCACTCTCAGGGCCACTCGGTGATCCCCTACTTGGACGATCTCCTAGTCAGGGCCCCTTCTCGGGTGGCGTGTCAACAAAGCCTTACCGTCGCTCTGGCGACTCTCCAGCAGTTCGGGTGGATCATCAACTTCCCGAAATCCAAGTTGACACCGACCCAATCACTGACTTACCTCGGGATGGAGTTTCATACCCAGCAAGCGTTAGTCAGGCTACCGAGCGACAAACAGCTTTCTCTGCAGGCAGGGGTGCAATCACTTCTTTGGAGTCAGTCACACCCCTTAAGGCGCCTCATGCACTTCCTGGGGAAGATGGTGGCAGCTATAGAGGCAGTGCCGTTCGCGCAATTCCATCTACGGCCACTCCAATGGGACATTCTCCGCAAATGGGACAAGTGTGCGGCTTCCCTCGACAAGAACGTCTCTCTTTCCCTTGCAACCAAAACATCACTTGAGTGGTGGCTCCTACCTACATCTCTGTCGCGGGGAAAATCCTTCCTACCCCCAACCTGGGCTGTGGTCACCACGGACGCGAGCCTTTCAGGTTGGGGAGCGGTTTTTCTCCACCACAGGGCTCAAGGAACCTGAACTCCGATAGAATCGTCCCTTCAGATCAATATCCTGGAGATAAGGGCAGTATATCTAGCCCTATTGGCTTTCCATCGGTGGCTGGAGGGCAGGCAGATCCGTATCCAGTCGGACAACGCCACTGCCGTCGCCTACATCAACCACCAAGGCGGCACTCGCAGTCGTCAAGCCTTCCAGGAAGTCCGACGGATTCTGCAGTGGGTGGAAGACACAGGCTCCACCATCTCCGCAGTTCACATCCCGGGCGTAGAAAACTGGGAAGCAGATTTTCTCAGTCGTCAGGGCATGGACGCGGGGGAATGGTCTCTGCACCCAGACGTGTTTCGGGAGATCTGTCGCCGCTGGGGAACGCCGGACGTCGATCTCATGGCGTCACGGCACAACAACAAGGTCCCGGCCTTCATGGCACGGTCTCAGGATCACAGAGCTCTGGCGGCGGACGCGTTAGTCCAGGATTGGTCGCAGTTTCGACTGCCTTATGTGTTTCCCCCTCTGGCGATGCTGCCCAGAGTACTACGCAAGATCAGGTCCGACTGCCGTCGCGCCATTCTCGTCGCTCCAGACTGGCCGAGGCGGTCGTGGTATCCGGATCTGTGGCATCTCACGATGGGTCAACCGTGGGCACTTCCAGACCGCCCAGACTTGCTGTCACAAGGCCCGTTTTTCCATCTGAATTCTGTGCCCCTCAACCTGACAGTGTGGCCATTGAGTCCTGGCTCCTAGCGTCTTCAGGGTTATCTCAGGATGTCATTGCCACCATGAGACAAGCCAGGAAGCCAACGTCCGCCAAAATCTATTACAGGTCTTGGCAAATCTTCCTATCATGGTGCGCTGATAACGGTTTTTCTCCATGGCCGTTTGCCTTACCCACTTTTCTTTCATTCCTTCAATCTGGAATGGACAAGGGTTTGTCCCTCGGCTCTCTCAAGGGCCAAGTATCGGCGCTCTCCGTGTTTTTTCAAAAGCGTCTAGCCAGGCTTCCGCAGGTCCGCACGTTCCTGCAGGGGGTTTGCCACATGGTCCCACCTTACAAACGCCCGCTGGAACCCTGGGATCTTAACAGAGTTCTGACGGCTCTTCAAAAACCACCTTTCGAGCCGCTGAGGGATGTCTCTCTCTCACGTCTTTCGCAGAAGGTGGCCTTCCTAGTGGCAGTCACATCACTTCGGAGAGTGAGCTCGCAGCGCTGTCATGCAAAGCCCCCTTCCTGGTTTTTCACCAGGATAAGGTGGTTCTGCGTCCTGTCCCGGAATTTCTCCCTAAGGTGGTATCCCCTTTTCATCTCAATCAGGATATCTCCTTGCCTTCCTTTTGCCCTAATCCAATTCACCAGTGTGAAAAGGATTTGCACTCTTTGGATCTAGTGAGAGCACTCCGGTTCTACGTGTCTCGCACGGCGCCCCTGCGCCGTTCAGATGCGCTCTTTGTCCTTGTCGCTGGCCAGCGTAAGGGCTCTCAGGCCTCCAAGTCAACCTTGGCTCGGTGGATCAAGGAACCGATTCTCGAGGCCTACCGTTCTTCCGGGCTTCTGCTCCCTTCAGGGCTGAAAGCCCATTCTACCAGAGCCGTAGGTGCGTCCTGGGCATTGCGGCACTGGGCTACGGCTCAGCAGGTGTGTCAGGCAGCTACGTGGTCTAGTCTGCACACTTTCACGAAACACTATCAAGTGCATACCTATGCTTCGGCAGACACCAGTCTAGGTAGGCGAGTCCTTCAGGCGGCGGTTGCCCACCTGTAAGAGGGGGCCGTTTTCGGCTCTTTTTATCGAGGTATTCTTTTACCCACCCAGGGACTGCTCTTGGACGTCCCAATTGTCTGGGTCTCCCAATGGAGCGACAAAGAAAAAGGGAATTTTGTTTACTTACCGTAAATTCCTTTTCTTCTAGCTCCTATTGGGAGACCCAGCACCCGCCCCTGTGCCCGTCGGGCTAGTTGTTCTTTTGTGTACACATGTTGTTCATGTTGAATTGTTCTTTTGGTTCATGGTCTTCAGTTCTCCGAACATCCTTTCGGATTGAATTTACCCTAGACCAATTTATAAGTTTTCTCCTTCCTGCTTTTGCACCAAAACTGAGGAGCCCGTGATCCACGGGAGGGTGTATAGGCAGAGGGGAGGGGTTACACTTTTTAAAGTGTAATACTTTGTGTGGCCTCCAGAGGCAGAAGCTATACACCCAATTGTCTGGGTCTCCCAATAGGAGCTAGAAGAAAAGGAATTGACGGTAAGTAAACAAAATTCCCTTTATTTTACACAAAATGGTTAATAAATATTTCCCACATGTCTACTTCACATCAATATCATTTTTTTAAACTTTTTTTGGTTTTTATTGGTTCACAGGAATTAAAACAATGAAAGGAAAAAAAAATTTACTTTATCGCACAAAAATATTGCTTTAGCCCTATGTTTTTCATTTTCATAAAGATAACAGTAGAAAATGGACCATACAATTAGTTGTGCAATTTCTCCTGAGTATGCCATATGTGGTGGAAAACTACTGTTTGGGTGCACTGCAAGGCTCGGAAGGGAAGGGGCATTATTTGACTTTTGGAATGCAAAATTGTCTGGAATAGATAGCGGACGCCATGTTGCATTTGGAGAGCCCCTGATGTGCTTAAACAGTGGAAAGCCCTGCACAAGTGATGACATTTTGCAAACTATACCCCTCAAGGAATTTGCCTAGGTGCATGGTGGGCACCTTGAATCCCCAGGTGCTTCACAAAATTTTATTTAGGCATGAAAATAAAAATCACTTTTGCACAAAAATATTTTTAGCCACAAATTTTCTATTTTCACAAGTGTAACAGGAGAAAATGCACCTGTTACTATTGTTTGGGCACACGACAAGGCTCTGAAGGGAAAGAGCAGCAATAGACTTATGGCATGCAAAATAATCTGGAATCTATAGCGGATACCATGTTGTGTGTTTGGAAAGTCCTTGGTATGTCTTAAGAGTGGAAGCTCTGGTTACACACACACACACACACACACACACACACACACACACACACACACGTAATCTCATTTGGAAATCTATCTAAATGCGTGGTGAGCACCTTGAACCCAACGGTACGCAGAACCGTGAAAATGAAGAAAATAGGAATTAGTCCTACAGGTAATTGTTTCCAGGAGTCGTATCATGACAGCACCACATTAGTTGTTCCTTGCATCCTCTTTAAGGATAGGAAGTAAACAAGAGGTTAAAAATCCCTCCAAACCCTCAGTGGCTTTTCAAATACCACACTAGGATGGATCCAACTCAATTTTATTAAAACCTTATAGAAATGGTAATATTCGCATAAGATATCAGGGAGGGATATAGTAGGGGTGCTAACAGTGGCGTAACTAAAGTTTGATGGGCCCTGGTGCAAAGTTTGGACCTGGGCCACCCCCCACCCCCCTTTTCCCACTCCACGTACACAGAAACTTGGGGTATGGCATAATCATGCTGATACTTGGCTCTTACCAACAGCACCCAGGTTTCCCATGACCCTCGCACATGACTGTCCCTCACTTTACATCTGATATGTTGCGTTCAACTTTTTAAAGAAATGGAATAAAGAATGTTTTATTTTCCTGGATTGCTACTTTTTTAGATTTGTTAGCCCTGGCTGGGCCCTGTCCATGCGGCTTTTTTGATCCCTCCGTACTCGAATATACCAGTGAGCAGGTTTCTTTTTTGTAGACCCTGCCGAAGAACCCATATCTTAAAAAAAGTAAGAGTGGTCCAAGTCAGAGATGGGATCCTACGCTCATGCAGGAATACACAATCTGTGGGCAACTTAGGGCTAAGGGGCGGCTCTGAGGGACATGCTGGTGAAATCTCCCAATCTTACTATTTAATGTCAGCTCTGCACACCAACTGCACCAGCCAGAAAGAACTTCCCGCCCAACCTAAACACCCTCACCCCTCAGGTTTAAATTACCTTAGGGAAATTGCCACCCTCTAGTCCTCCTGTGCATTGCGGTCCATGGTGGAATGCATACCGAGCTCCAGATTGCCGCCCCAGAGAAGGGGAGGTGGAATTTAGGAGATTCTCTAAAAATCACACAGCAGGAGCACAATAGCAGAACTACAAGGCCCAGCCAGCAAACATCAGCATGGGGGTACTACCACTGCTTTGCACATCAATCCTGAGTGGAATGGATACATGCAGAGTAGTAACTGTGTTATGAATGTCCTCACTTGTCTGCGATTAGTCGGTCTGCTCAGATTGAACAATCGCAGTGATCGTAGAATGGTGGACCACCGCCAAGTCACTAGGGGTCCTTTACAGTGATCTGTGCTGTCACAGACCGCACCAATCGCCACTGTCCACCAACGTTAAGATGCTGAAAATTCTGTGATTAGCCGGTCACATTTGTTCAGCCAATCACAGCGATCGCAGACAGTACCAATCAGCACTTCATGCAAATGTAAAAAGTATTTTCATTGGTGTGAAGTATTTTACTGCTGTGATTGGCCAGTCATATTTGACCAGTCAATTGCAGTGATTGCCGATACGAGTGGCGGTGAAACCCCACTGGGCATTGAGGTAAGATGTCCAGCTGTCAGAGTCAGCAGCTATCTTCACCCAATCAATGTATCTTTCGACACTGTGATCGTTCTCTTGCAGGACGTACCAGTACGATCATTTACAGGAAGTCACTTCAAAATAGAACGTACCTGTATGTCTGTCAGGAAGGGGTTAATACGGAGATCGAGTATGTTCTTATATGATATATACATAACCTGCAGGACAAATGTGCCACACTGACAAAGACATGAACAGTCTATCATTTTAAGGGTAGGTTAATTTTAACAGTGAGATAAAATCCAGAAAATCACATTGTATAAATGATAAAAATTTGCATTTTGCAGAGAGAAATAAATATTTGATCCCTCTGGTAAATGACAATACTTGGTGGGAAAACCCGTGTTGGCAAACACAGCAGTCAGACATTTTTTTGTAGTTGATGATGAGGTTTGCGCGCATGTCAGGAATAATTTTGGTCCACTCCTCTTTGCAGATTATCTCTAAATCATTAAGATTTTGAGGCTGTCACTTGGCAACTCAGAGTTTCAGCTCCCTCCATAAGTTTTCTATGGGATTAAGGTCTGGAGAATGGCTAGGCCACTCCATGACCTTAATGTTCTTCTTTTTGAGCCACTCCTTTGTTGCCTTGACTGTATGTTTTGGGTCATTGTTGTGCTGGAAGAGCCAGCCACCACCCATTTTTAATGTCCTGGCGGAGGGAAGGAAAAAAAACAAAAACTGTATAATATAAAAATGGAATGAAAAATACTAAATCTGTGGGAGTGTAATAGGACCCACTCTTATTTAAAAACATCAAATGGCCATACTGTAGTGAAATGGAGAAAGTATTACTAATATAGAAAAAATTAAGAGAACTGCATATATTTCAGAATTGGGTGTATGGTCAGATTAGAAAAAACAAAAACTATCGCCATAATTTTTTAATTTTTTTTAAGATTTCATATAGTATATTTAGATATACTAAAGTAGCTACTTTTGTTGCTAATTCCTGCATAGTAGATATTGCTGATCTGTCCCCACTCTCTCTAACACGTGTAGCGCATGCTTTAAGATTTACCACATTTAACTTGTTTTCCCTAGTCATTTTCATTCATACCATTTTTTTTTTTTTTTGCATGGCAAAGACTTCTGGGCATGCTTGGTTATAACAAACGGAATCCGTTGACGGATCTGTCATTTGACAGATGACTATGGATCCTGCACCCATGGGCTTCCATTACAAGAAATGACGGATGTTAACGGTTCCATCGCTGTCCGTTTTTTCGACGCACACAAAAAACATTACTATGGACGTTGTCTCCGTCACATTTTGTTGACGGATCTGTCGTATGACGGATGTAACGAGGCCATCTGTCGCTAATACAAGTCAATGAGAAAAAAAACAGATCCAGCATTGGATCGTTTGGTTTTTTTTTCACATTTCGACGGATTGTGACTGATGGCAAAAAAACGGATGTGTGAAAGGGGCCTTAGTTGTACCCTTATTTTGGGGAGAACAAATTTGGGGTGGTTTTTTTTTTGTGTATAGAATAAAGATTCATATTTATACTGTACATTTTCTCTATATTGCACCTCTCTCACTGCAGGATTGTGGGTACATACTGAACATACTTGTACTGAAACAATGGGCCTAACATGAAGTTTAATTTTTTGTTTTTTACTGAACTGTATTTTGTATTAGTGTACTGTAATTTTATATAACTACAGTACATTATTTTGTATTACTGTAATAAGTTTGTAGAAATACAGTAAATATTTTTGGGTTGTGGAACAAATTGTCTGCGTTTCAATTATTTACTATGGGAAAATTCGCTTTGATATAAGGGTAACTTGGTTTAAGAGCGCACTCCCGGAACCAATTATGCTCGTAATCCAAGGTTTCACTGTATTTTATACAATGTGATTTTCTGGATTTTATTTTGTATATTCTCTCACTGTTAAAATTAAGCTACCTTTAAAATTATAGATTGTTCCTGTCTTTGTCAGTGGGCAAACTTACAAAATCAGCACGGAATTAAATTCTTATTTACTTCACTGTAGTAATATGTTATATGCTATATGGCCTCTAGTGGTCTCACTACTTGTATGTGTGTACCACAGAGAAGAGGAAACTCGCTGGTACGGCAGATAGGGTGCAGGCAGGAGACGGTTGTAATGGCTGATAACACCACTTGTATTAAAGAGCCTGAAGATATCCACGGAGTGTGATTCATGAGAGACGCAACAAACAGAACACTATCTATGCAGTTAAATCTGTTAATGTATCTTGGTGAATTTGCAAATGTTTACTTTGTGGCATTTTTACACATCTAAGGCTATGTTCACACTGGGCGTCTTTGCAGCGTTTGTTAGCTACGGATTTGCTTTGGTTTTATGCAAATCCATGCTAATAAAATGCTCCTTTTACAGTCCCAGCAAAGTCTATGAGATTTCTGAAATCTCATGCACACACACACAAACACGACAGGATTTTTCCTGACTGTTTGTGAAATATCTCCGATTTTGCTGCATTATGAAAAGAATGAACATGTCAATTTTTCTCAGTGCTTTTGTCATGGTTTTTCAAGTGCTTTTGTCATGGTTTTTCAACCTAGTGACAGGTGGACTCGCAGATAACCAAGTAGACCCGCTGATCCAGGGTAATAAAAAACCTGGTTCTGGCCTGGAATTGATCCAGGGTATCTGCCCGGCACTTATATGGTGGTGGGGAAAGGGGTATTGGAGCAGACACGGTATATTTACCAAATCACCCGCGCGGCTGTACGCTCCCGCGGCTCCTCCACTTCCCCACTCATTATATATTCATTGCTTTCATCTGTGATTGGTTGCTGTCAGATGCTGGGGGTTCGGCTGACTGCAACCAATCACAGACTTGGCCTGCGAGTCTATACAGAGAATGAGTGAACCGCGCGTTCAGTGGTGACCTTACTCAGGCTATTCCCGGTCACAGGTATCGCCAGCTGTGACTGGGAATCACCTGAGTGAAGTGACCACTGATAATGCTGCTCATTCATTCTCTGGAGCTCACAGCGGGCAGTCTTGTTCTATGGCCGCTCGCTGTGATCTTCAGATGTATCAGGGCTGAATAGTCATGGGACTTCATGTGGATTACGTCGGACCTGCAGGGGTGTGATTATGGGGTTAATAAAGCGGTGAAAGAGGGTGTTTTTTGTATTTTATTTCAAATAAAGGATTTTTTCAATATTTCTGTTTATTTCTTTTCACTTATTACAGATTGGTGATGGGGTGTCTAATAGACGCCTGCCATTACCATTCTAGGGTATAGTCGCTGCTATGAGAATCCCTAATATTATCCCGATTGCCACCGCACCAGGGCAATTTGGGAAGAGCCGGATAAAGTGGTGGGATTGTTGCATCTAATGGATACAATAATCCTGGGCAGCTGCAGGCTGATATTTTTAGGCTGGGTCGCTCCAGCCTGAGAATACCAGTCCCCAGCTGTGGGCTTTATCTTGGCTGGGTATCAAAATTGGGGACCACACCTTTTTTTCTTCAATTATTTATTTCAATAATTAAAAAATGGCATGGGGTCCCTCTTATTTTGATGCACAGCCAAGGTAAGCACATAGCTGGGGGCTGCAGCCTGTACAGTCATGGCCAAAAGTTTTGAGAATGCTACAAATATTAATTTTTACAAAGTCTGCTGCTTAAGTTTTTCTAATGGCATTTGCATATACTCCAGAATGTCATAAAGAGTGATCAGCTTAACCGCAATTACTTGCAAAGTCAATATTGGCTAAGAAAATGAACTTTAACCCCCCCAAAACACATTTCAACATCATTGCATTCCTGCCTTAAAAGGAGCAGCTAACATTGTTTTAGTGATTGTTCCATTAACACAGGTGTGGGTGTTGATGAGGACAGGGCTGGCGATCAATCAGTCATGATTAAGTAAGAATGACACCACTGGACACTTTAAAAGGAGGCTGGTGCTTGGTATCATTGTTTCTCTTCAGTTAACCATGGTTATCTCTAAAGAAACACGTGCAGCCATCATTGCTCTGCACAAAAATGGCCTAACAGGGAAGAATATCGCAGCTACAACGATTGCACCTCAGTCAACAATCTATCGCATCATCAAGAACTTCAAGGAGAGAGCTTCCATTGTTGCCAAACAGGCTCCTGGGCGCCCAAGAAGGACCAGCAAATGCCAGGACCGTATCTTAAAACTGTTTCAGCTGCGGGATCGGACTGCCAGCAGTGCCGAGCTAGCTCAGCAATGGCAGCAGGCTGGTGTGAGTGCTTCTGCACGCACTGTGAGGCGGAGACTGCTTGAGCAAGGCCTGGTTTCAAGGAGGGCAGCAAAGAAGCCACTTCTCTCCAGAAAAAACATCAGGGACCGACTGTGATATTCTGCAAAAGGTACAGGGAGTGGACTGCTGAGGACTGGGGTAAAGTCATTTTCTCAGATGAATCCCCTTTTCGATTGTTTGGGACATCTGGAAAACAGCTTATTAGGAGAAGAAGAGGTGAGCGCTACCACCAGTCTTGTCTCATGCCAACTGTTAAGCATCCTGAAACCATTCATGTGTAGGGTTGTTTCTCAGCCAAGGGAATCGACTCACTCACAGTCTTGCCTAAAAACACAGCCATGAATAAAGAATGGTACCAGAATGTCCTCCAAGAGCAACTTCTCCCAACTGTCCAAGAGCAGTTTGGCGCCCAATAATGCCTTTTCCAGCATGATGGAGCACCTTGCCATAAAGCAAAGATGATCACTAAATGACTCATGGAACCAAACAGAGATTTTGGGTCCATGGCCTGGAAACTCCCCAGATCTTAATCCCATTGAGAACTTGTGAGCAATCATCAAGAGACGGGTGGACAAACAAAAACCAACAAATTCTGGCAAAATGCAAGCATTGCTTATGCAAGAATGGACAGCTATCAGTCAGGATTTGGTCCAGAAGTTGATTGAGAGCATGCCAGGGAGAATTGCAGAGGTCCTGAAGAAGAAGGGTCAACACTGCAAATATTGGCTTGCTGCATTAACTCATTCTAACTGTCAATATAACCTTTTGGTACTCATAATATGATTGCAATTATATTTCTGTATGTGATGTAAACATCAAACACAATTAAAAACCAGAGGGCAACAGATCATGTGAAAATATAATTTTGGTGTCATTCTCAAAACTTTTGGCCATGACTGTAGCTCTAAGCTTATCTGTGCTGGGTATCATAATATTGGAGAGGGGAGGGCCCTACGTAATTTTTTTTCCCCCCATTTATTTATTTTTTCTTTTCTGTATGATAGACTCGCAGACCAGGTCTGTGATTGGTTGCAATCAGACGCTGTCACACAGGTTGGGGGCGTGTCTGACTGCAACCAATCACAGGCTCCAGTGGGGGGGGGGGTGGAAGCATTAGCCTCATGAATATTTACTGAGTGACACCGGAAGTAAGAGGATTCGCGGGAGCAGGTACGGTTGAGCCTAGAATGTATGGGCTCTTTCCAAGTTAGCGGGCGTGAACTGCTTGGTTAGTGAGCTTGGCGATGTTTTCTCCCTTCCACTACAGTTATGCTTCGCTCCCCTGCCCCCATGACATAGGGGCGTAAGTATAGTGAGCTTGCTTTTACCTTTTTTTTTTGTTGTTAATATGCAAGTGCTTGATCCAGGTCAATCTTTGCCCGGCCTAGCACTCGGGTACATTTGAACCCCTGCTGGTCTTGACATCACAGAAAAAAATGCTGTAAAAACACCACAAAAACTGAACCTCAACCACACTAAAACAGCAGATGACTCCCAGGAGAAATCCTGCCAGAAGATCAGGTTTTGGTCAGGAAAAAACTGCTGCAAAAATGTCCTGTGTGAACATAGCCTTACTGGATCCAAATAGTGTAGGGATTTCTCAGCAGGTGAACAGAGAGAAGGAAAACGATCTCTTTGTTAAGATGCAAGGAAATAACCACCTTGGGAAGGAATAAATAAAATGTATGCAACACCACACTGTCCAGATGAAGGACCAGAAAAGAGAAGTGGCAAGATAGAGCCGCAAGCTTAGATGCTCATCTGATGGAATTGGTAGCAATCAGAAATGCCACGTCGCAGGAAAATGCTGTGTATTGAATCAAAAGGAAGACCAAGATAAGTTCCCAGGAATCCAAGTAAGGCTGGTAAAGAGTTAATAGAGTGGGCTATATGCCAGAATAGGATTCTTACTTGAGGTTTTGAAGCCAGGTCTTCCTCAGAAAGAATAGAGAAGATTGAGATCTGAACCTTGAGGGAGCTGAGTGCTAAGTCAGACTTGAGGAAGGCGAAGAGAGAAGGAAAAGAAAAAAACATAGGTGAGACGACATGAGATTCTCACCAGTGGAAGAAAGTCTTCCACGTCCAATGGTAAATTTAAGCATAAGAAGACTTTGGAACCTTTATCATGATTTCTATAACTTGATCAAAAAAACGTGAGGATTTTAGAACTGTGGCTTCAATAGCCATGCCTTTAAATTGAGTGACTGAGAATTTGGGTGGAAGAGGGGACAAGTGAGAGAAGGTCTGGTTGATCCAGAAGATTCCAAGGAACATATGAGAGAAGATTTACCACTTCTGCGTATCATGATCTTCTGTGCCAGCCTGGGGACATGAGAATGATGGGGATGCCTTCTGATCTTCTTGAACACCTTCGAAAGGAGAGGTAGGGGCGGGAATAGATAAGAAATGGAGAATGGAGACCATGGCATTGCCAGTGTCAGTATCATGCTAGGAATTGGGAAATTATGAGCAAACAGCGAAAAGGGAGGGGAGGAAAACCCTGTGTCTAGGCGAGGGGGGAGATGGTGACCCCTGATAAAACCTTTTTCTGACTCCTTGCTCCCCTTACATCCCTAGATAGGTTCCACACCTATGCGCCGAACAGGACACCTGACCTTGGCTGACCCTGAACCGGGCCCTAGGTAATGAATGAGCGAGATGAGCGCTAGTCAACCCCACTAAGTCCTAAAGAACACAAGGAAAACAATCATAGGAAAGTAAACATCTTATCTCCAAGATTAAGGAGAGAAACAGCAACATACAACGTTTCTCCAGAAGATTGCAATACGACTGCTTGCAATCAGGACCGTATAGAAACTACCACATGAGACGCAGCACATGAGTAGTACCACATTAGTAGAACCATCATACAGCGCCCACATGAGACATAGCACATGAGTAGTACCGCCATACAGGCCACAGGGACTACACACTACAAAGTGCAGGAAGCAGGCTCACAGGTCAAGCGATACTAATACTTAAGTCCAGAGGAAGCAGGACCACTCCCTCAACTGTCACGGTGGCCAGCTCCCAGGAGCAGTTTCCAGAGACTGTGAGTAAAAACACCAGTAACTGCAACACCGGCTGGACATTTAGTTATTGCCTGCAATGCTACACTACACTCCTACTACTACTACCCCCATCTTCATCATCATCCACACTGGGCCAGCTCTTTCCACGGGGAGCCTTACACCTTGCTGCCTACTAACCACCAGCCCAGCAGTGCCAAGCAGCGGCGGCTCCACTATAGCTGCAACTATGTGTGTGGCATCACAAACAATTCCTCCCTAATAAACACCCCTAAAGACTTCCCAATTACTGTGGTACCTCCCCAGGGTGCTGGTAACCGGTTGCCGCCACCGCGACCACACAGCAGCTTACCTGGTACCAGTGGGGACTACCCCTTTGCCCAGGGACTCAGCCGATAATCCCCCTGCTGGGGTGCTACACATTAAAAGCATCTTGCATACATTCGCTCATCCCTAGTATGTGCACAAATAGCTTACAAGTGGAGAAGCATGACTGCACTGTAGAATAGGGCTATAATAGCAGAACATTGAGAGGTGTCCTATAAATAGAGTAAAAATGTAAACGCAGTTGAGACCCCCCAAATATGAATACCCAGTTGAGAAACGTTGAGGAACAGATGAATCGATATGGAGTCACAGCCTGGAGGACTCTACTGCGATCTGCAATCCAGAACAAAGGATGGAAGTAAAGTCAAGGCCGCCCAGTCACAACGCACTTACGACCACCAATCGGAGCAGTGGGGGCGCGGAAAAGGCAACGTAGATGCACGCCTATATGTTACTAATCGTCAAATGTGACAGGGTCTCAGCGACCAACAATATCGCTGTACAAGTCGTCATGGGTCGCCGTATCGTTGGTAAGGTCTGACTGTGTGACATCTCACCAGCGACCTCCCAGTGACTTACCAGCGATCCCTTTCAGGTCGTATCGTTGTCGGGATCGCTGGTACGTCGTTTAGTGTGACAGTACCTTAACTCTATCATCAACAGCATAACAAGGGGAAATGCAGGTTTATAAAGACACAGAGAGTGAGGGATAATAATAATAGCAGCTGAAAGGAAAAATATCCCCACAGGGTCTTAAAAGGGAAAGAGTAAACCCTAACAGAGAAGACACACAAAATGTCATTCACATCACAGAGAAAAGGAATGGAATATCAAGGAGTAGTTTCTGCAGCCAAACGCAGTGACCTTCTGCAGCTGGAAACCACAGGGTTGTCTGTCAACTGTGACACACCCCCTTTATACAAGTGGCTTCCGAACTCTCAGGACCAGGCTTATCCGGATGAGAAGCATGAAATAAATTAACCAACTTCATGGCATTCATTCAGATCAGGCGTTGGAACCTACATAGTCTCCTCTGGTCCGTAACCCCTCCAGTACACCAAGTATTGAAGGGAATGATATAGAAAGAATCAATATTCGTTGCTATTTGAGATTCTAGTTTACCATCAACCATGATTGGGGCCAGAGGCAAAGGGGACAGCCCCAAAGGTACCATATACTTCTTGTGCAGTGATCTGTGAAACACATTGTGGATTTTAAGATCCTAAGGTAACTCTAGATGAAACGCAACTGAGTTAATGACGATTACTTTATAGGAACCAATAAACCTTGGGCCCAGCTCCCAGGAAGGATCTTTCAACTTTAATATTCCTAGTAGACAACGACCCAGTCCTTCAGACTTAGGTCCGGACCTGGCAAGCGTTTCTTGTCAACCATACATCTATATCTGTCTCCCATCAGCTTCAAATTACTTTGAACCCGTTGTCAAATAGAAGAAAGCACTCAGGCAAAACGCTTCTCCTCAGGAACTCCCGAAGCTCTTCTACCACAGGTACCAAATTGCGGATGAAAACCGTATGCACCAACAAATGGTGACTTGCCAGTAGACTCCTGGTGACTGTTTATAGCAAATTCGTCCAACAGTAAGATGCCCAATCCTCAAATTTCTTTGAGGTTTTTAAGTTCTGGACGGTAAGTGACAGTAAAATTAAACCTGGTAAAAAAAATAGAGACCATCTAGCCTGCCTAGAGTTGAGACATTTGACAGATTCAAGATATGACATGTCTTTATGGTCTGTAACCACAGTAATTGGATGAACTGCTCCCTCTAGCCAATGACGCCATTCCTTGAAAGCTAACTTAATCGCCAACAGTTCTCTATTGCCAACATCATAGTTTCTCTTGGCTGAAAACAATTTAAAAAAAAAAAAAAGTGCATAGGCACCATTTACCAGGTGACGGGCCAAGTGACAACACAGCCACTGACCCCCACCGGAGATGCATCAACCTCTACAATAAATGGCTGTGAAACATCAGGCTGGATGAGTATAGTTGCTGTGGAAATACACCTCTTTGTAAAGAAAAAAGTCTGGTCGAGTGAAGTCGAACAATTTAGAGAAATTTTACCCCTTTTGTGTCATGTCGGTGAGAGGTTTCACAGTTACCGAATAATTTTGAATAATTTCCGGTAAAAATTGGTAAACCCTAGAACGGGCTGTAATGCTTTTAGGTTTTCTGGACTATCCCTGTCAAGTATAGCATGGACTTTTTCTGTATCCATCTGAAAACCTGAAGATGACAAAACTGCAACTCTTGAACAGCGAAAAAGAGAATTTTGTTTACTTACCGTAAATTCTTTTTCTTATAGTTCCGTATTGGGAGACCCAGACCATGGGTGTTTAGCTTCTGCCTCCGGAGGACACACAAAGTACTACACTTAAAAGTGTAGCTCCTCCCTCTGAGCTTATACACCCCCTGGTGAGCCAGTCCCAGCCAGATAAGTGCAAAAGCTGAAGGAGAATAGCCACCCACAAGTAGAACAGAGCAAGAGCCGGAACAACCGGAGACTCTGTCCACGACAACAGCCAGTGATAACACGCGGAACAAGAAATTGCCAACAGGCAACATGGAGGGTGCTGGGTCTCCCAATACGGAACTATAAAAAAAAGAATTTACGGTAAGTAAACAAAATTCTCTTTTTCTTTATCGTTCCTTTGGGAGACCCAGACCATGGGACGTTCCAAAGCAGTCCCTGGGTGGGAAATAAACAGAAAAACTAAGAAGTAGGCGGAACCTAACTTCACAAATGGGCGACAGCCGCCTGAAGGATGCGTCTGCCCAAGCTCGCATCTGCCGAAGCATGAGCATGCACTTGGTAGTGCTTCGAGAAGGTATGCAGGCTAGTCCAAGTGGCAGCCTGACAGACTTGTTGAGCCGTAGCCTGGTGCCTAAAAGCCCAAGAGGCACCGACAGCTCTGGTCGAGTGTGCCTTGACCCCCGGCGGGGGAGGCACCTGGGTACTCTGGTAGGCGTCCGAAATGGTCGATCTAATCCAACGGGCTAAGGTCGGCTTAGAAGCAGGGAGGCCCTTGCGCCGACCTGTGGTCAGCAGAAAAAGAGAGGTGCACCTTCTGAGCGCAGCGGTGCGAGATACATAGATCCGAAGAGCACGCACCAGATCTAGAGTATGCAGCGCTTTTTCAAAGCGATGAACAGGGGCCGGACAGAAGGAAGGTAAGGTAATGTCCTGGTTAAGGTGGAAGGGAGAGACCACCTTAGGAAGAAAGTCCGGAGTCGGACGGAGAACCACCTTGTCTTGATGAAAAACTAAAAAAGGTGACTCCGAGGAGAGCACAGCCAGATCAGAGACTCTCCTGAGAGAAGTTATGGCAACTAGAAAGGCCACTTTCTGAGAAAGACGATACAAAGAAACCTCCCTAAGAGGCTCAAAAGGGGGTTTCTGCAATACCGTGAGGACCAAGTTAAGGTCCCAGGGATCCAAGGGCCGCCGATAAGGCGGAATGATGTGAGACGCGCCTTGCATGAAGGTGCGGACCTGAGCCAGCCAAGCGAGACGCCGCTGGGACAGTACTGACAGAGCTGAGACTTGTCCCTTGAGAGAGTTGAGGGACAGTCCTAGCTGCAGACCGGACTGTAGAAAAGACAGAAGGGTCGGCAAAGAGAATGGCCAAGGAGGATGGCTGGTAGAGCGACATCAGGACAGGAAAATTTTCCAAGTCCTGTGATAGATCTTAGCGGAGGAAGACATACGGGCCCGAGTCATAGTGGAGATGACTTCAGGAGGAATACCAGAAGCCGTCAAAATCCAGGACTCAAGAGCCACGCCGTCAATTTGAGGGCCGCAGAATTCGGGCGGAAAAACGGACCTTGCGAGAGTATGTCTGGACGGTCAAGGAGATGCCACGGCATCTCTACGGACAGTTGGAGCAGGTCCGGATACCAAGCTCGCCTGGGCCAGTCCGGTGCAATGAGGATGACTCGACGGCTCTCCATTCTGATCTTGCGCAGGACTCTGGGCAAGAGAGCTAGAGGGGGAAACACGTAGGACAGACGAAACTGGGACCAGTCTTGAACCAGAGCGTCCGCGACGAAGGCCTGAGGATCGTGGGAGCAGGAACCTTGTTGTTGTGACGGGATGCCATTAGGTCTACGTCCGGAGTGCCCCATTTGCGGCAGATTGACTGAAACACTGCCGGGTGCAGGGACCACTCGCCACCGTCCACGCTTTGACGGCTGAGATAATCTGCCTCCCAGTTTTCCACGCCTGGGATGTGGACTGCGGATATGGTGGACTTGGAGTCCTCCGCCCATTGAAGGATGCGTTGTACCTCCATCATTGCCAGGCGGCTGCGTGTCCCGCCTTGGTGATTGATGTAGGCAACCGCTGTCGCGTTGTCTGACTGGACTCGAATGTGCCTGCCCGCCAACAGGTGGTGAAAAGGTAGGAGAGCTAGAAGCACGGCTCTGGTTTCCAGCACATTGATTGAAAGGGCTGACTCGGACGGAGTCCAAGTGCCCTGTGCTCTGTGGTGGAGACATACCGCTCCCCAGCCGGATAGACTATAGACTGGCATCCGTGGTGAGAATCACCCAGGACGGGGCCAGGAAGGAGCGCCCTTGGGACAGGGAGAGGGGCCGAAGCCACCACTGAAGAGAGCTCCTGGTCCGTGGCGACAGAGCCACTAACCTGTGTAAGGAGGAAGGCTGCTTGTCCCAACAGCGGAGAATGTCCAGCTGCAGGGGGCGCAGATGGAACTGGGCAAAGGGAACAGCCGCCATGGACGCCACCATTTGACCCAGCACCTGCATCAGGCGCCTGAGGGTATAACGGCGGGGCCTCAGCAGAGAGCGCACCGCTAGCTGGAGAGACTGCTGTTTGACTAAGGGCAACTTCACAAGTGCCAGCAAAGTCTCGAACTGCATCCCTAGGTACGTGAGACTCTGGATCGGAGTCAGAGTGGATTTGGGAAGATTGACAAGCCACCCGAATTGGGCTAGAGTGGCGAGAGTGAGCGAGACACTCCGCTGACAGTCTGCGCTGGATGGAGCCTTGACTAGAAGGTCGTCCAGGTAAGGGAGCACTGCCAACCCCTGGAGGTGCAGGACCGCAATCACTGCTGCCATGACCTTGGTGAATACCCGAGGGGCCGTGGCTAACCCGAAGGGGAGAGCCACGAATTGGAAATGATCCTCTCCTATTGCAAAACGTAACCAACGCTGGTGTGAAACTGCAATTGGCACATGTAGATAGGCATCTCTGATGTCGATGGACGCCAGGAAATCCCCTTGGGTCATTGAGGCAATGACTGATCGCAGAGACTTCATGCGAAAATGCCGCACCCGAACATGCTTGTTGAGAAGCTTGAGATCCAGGATGGGCCGGAAGGTACCGTCCTTTTTGGGAACTAGGAAGAGGTTTGAGTAAAAACCTCTGAACCGTTCCCGAGCGGTAACTGGTACAATTACTCCGTTTGCCTGCAAGGATGCCACGGCCTGTGAGAAGGCGGCGGCCTTGGAGCAGGGGGGGAGTTGAGAGAAAAAATCTGTTTGGCAGGCTGGAAGAGAATTCTATCCTGTAGCCGTGAGATATGATATCTCTCACCCACTGATCGGAGACTTGTTTTAACCAAGCGTCGCCGGTAAGGCGGAATGATGTGAGACGCGCCCTGCATGAAGGTGCGCACCTGAGCCAGCCGGGCGATACGCCGCTGGAACAGCACTGACAGAGCCGAGACTTCTCCCTTGAGGGATAGTCCTAGCTGCAGACCGGACTGTAGAAAGGACAGAAGGGTCGGCAAGGAAAAAGGCCAAGGAGCACGCATGGAAGAGCGACACCAGGACAGGAAAATTCTCCAGGTCCTGTGATAGATTTTGGCCGAGGAAGACTTCCGAGCCCGAGTCATAGTGGAGATGACTTCAGGAGGAATACCAGAAGCCGTCAAGATCCAGGACTCAAGAGCCACGCTGTCAATCTGAGAGCCGCAGAATTGTGGCAGAAAAACGGACCTTGTGAGAGAAGGTCTGGACGGTCCGGAAGATGCCACGGCACCTCTACGGACAGATGGAGCAGGTCTGGGTACCAAGCTCGCCTGGGCCAGTCCGGTGCAATGAGGATGACCCGACGGCCCTCCATTCTGATCTTGCGCAGAACTCTGGGCAAGAGAGCTAGAGGGAAAAACACGTAGGACAGACGAAACTGGGACCAATCTTGAACCAGCGCGTCCGCTGCAAGGGCCTGAGGATCGTGGGAGCGAGCCACGTAAACCGGAACCTTGTTGTTGTGCCGGGATGCCATTAGATCCACTTCCGGAGTGCCCCACTTGCGGCAGATTGACTGAAACACTGCCGGATGCAGGGACCACTCGCCACTGTCCACGGTTTGACGGCTGAGATAATCTGCTTCCCAGTTTTCCACGCCTGGGATGTGGACTGCGGATATGGTGGACTTGGAGTCCTCCGTCCATTGAAGGATGCGTTGAACCTCCAACATTGCCAGGCGGCTGCGTGTCCCGCCTTGGTTATTGATGTAGGCAACCGCTGTCGCGTTGTCTGACTGGACTCGGATGTGCTTGCCCGCCAAAAGGTGGTGAAAGGCTAGGAGAGCCAGAAGCACAGCTCTGGTTTCCAGCACATTGATCGAGAGGGCTGACTCGGACGGAGTCCAAGTGCCCTGAGCTCGGTGGTGGAGACATACCGCTCCCCAGCCGGATAGACTGGCATCCGTGGTGAGGATCACCCAGGACGGGGCCAGGAAGGAGCGTCCCTGAGACAGAGAGAGGGGCCAAAGCCACCACTGAAGGGAGCCCCTGGTCTGTGGCGACAGAGCCACTAGCCTGTGCAAGGAGGAAGTCCGCTTGTCCCAACAGCGGAGAATGTCCAGCTGCAGAGGACGCAGATGGAACTGGGCAAAGGGAACAGCCTCCATTGACGCCACCATCTGACCCAGCACCTGCATCAGGTGCCTGATGGAATGACGGCGGGGCCTCAGCAGAGAGCGCACCGCCAGATGGAGGGACTGCTGTTTGACTAAGGGCAGCTTCACAAGTGCCGGCAGAGTCTCGAACTGCATCCCTAAGTACGTGAGCCTCTGGGTTGGAGTCAGAGTGGATTTGGGCAGATTGACAAGCCACCCGAATTGGGCTAGAGTGGCGAGAGTGAGCGAGACACTCCGCTGACAGTCTGCGCTGGATGAAGCCTTGACTAGAAGGTCGTCCAGGTAAGGAATCACTGCCAACCCCTGGAGGTGCAGAACCGCAACCACTGCTGCCATGACCTTGGTGAATACTCGAGGGGCCGTGGCTAACCCGAAGGGGAGAGCCACGAATTGGAAATGTTCCTCTCCGATTGCAAAACGTAGCCAACGCTGGTGTGAAACTGCAATTGGCACATGCAGATAGGCATCTCTGATGTCGATGGATGCCAGGAAATCCCCTTGGGTCATTGAGGCAATGACTGATCGCAGAGACTCCATGCGAAAATGCCGCACCTGAACATGCTTGTTGAGAAGCTTGAGATCCAGGATGGGCCGGAAGGAACCGTCCTTTTTGGGGACTAGGAAGAGATTTGAGTAGAAACCTCTGAACCGTTCCCGGGCGGGAACCGGTACAATTACTCCGTTGGACTGCAAGGATGCCACGGCCTGAGAGAAGGCGGCGGCCTTGGAGCAGGGGGAAGTTGACAGAAAAAATCTGTTTGGCGGGCTGGAAGAGAATTCTATCCTGTAGCCGTGGGAGATGATATCCCGCACCCACTGATCGGAGACGTGTTGAAACCACACGTCGCCAAAGTGGGAGAGCCTGCCACCGACTAAGGACGTTGCTGGCGCGGCCAGATAGTCAAGAGGAGGCTGCCTTAGTGGCAGCAGCTCCTGCGGTCTTTTGTGGACGCGCCTTTGTGCACCAGTTGGGTTTTCGGTCCTTGGCTGAGTTAGTGGACGAGGCCGAGGGCTTAGAGGATGACCAGTTGGAGGAACGTAAAGAACAAAACCTCGACTGGTTTCTACCCTGGGCAGGTTTCCTGGTTTTAGTTTGTGGCATGGAAGTACTCTTCCCGCCAGTAGCTTCCTTAATAATTTCATCCAGTTGTTCACCGAATAGCCTGGATCCAGCAATAGGGAGCCCAGCAAGGTACTTCTTTGAAGAAGCATCTGCCTTCCACTCTCGAAGCCACAAGATTCTGCGGATAGCGAGGGAATTAGCCGAAGCCACCGCAGTGCGGTGAGAAGCCTCCAGCATGGCAGACATGGCATAGGATGAAAAAGCTGAAGCTTGGGAAGTTAAGGCAACCATTTCGGGCATAGATTCCCTGGTGAGGGAATGCATCTCCTCTAGAGAAGCAGAGATGGCTTTGAGAGCCCACACTGCTGCAAAAGATGGGGAGAACGAGGCCCCAGCCGCCTCATATACAGATTTGGCCAGAAGGTCAACCTGGCGGTCAGTGGAATCCTTAAGAGAGGTGCCATCAGCCACTGATACAACGGTCCGGGCTGAGAGTCTAGACACCGGAGGGTCTACCTTTGGTGAATGAGCCCACTCCTTGACCACCTCAGGTGGAAAGGGAAAACGGTCATCAGAACCACGCTTTGGGAAGCGTTTGTCAGGACAGGCCCTAGGCTTGGTCACAGTGGCCTGAAAACTGGAGTGGTTAAAGAACACACTCCTTGTCCTCTTAGGCAAGGTAAACTGGTGCTTTTCTGCCAGAGAGGGTTGCTCCTCTGATACTGGCGGATTGAGGTCCAGTACAGAATTAATGGACGCAATCAAATCACTAACATCTGCGTCACTTTCGGACAGATCAATGGGGCACATGGAGTAGCGTCCGAGCCCCTAGTAAAGGCATCCTCCTCGTCCTGCGAGTCAGCTCGTGAATCAGAGCCGCGGGACAAGGAAGGAGAGGAAACCCTGCGTCTCCTTTTAGGAGGACGAGGTCTGGGACCAGATGAAGAATCCTCTGTGAGTTCTGCTGAGAGAGCCCTAGCAGCAGAGGCGCCCTGAGAAGGGGGCTGATGCATGATCAGCAAAGTCCGGGACAGCTGTCCCATGGAGTCGGCAAAAGACTGGGAGATTGACCTAGAGAAGGATTCTACCCAAGCCGGGAGTTCAGCCACCGGAGCCGGAGCAGCCGGAGGGACCACTGTGGGTGCGATTCCAGGCTGAGGCATTGTCAGGTTAGAGCAGGCATCACAATGTGGATATGTGCTCGGTTCAGGCAGTATGAGCTTACATGCAGTGCATATTGAGTACAGCCTTGCAGCCTTGCTCCTCGTGTGAGACATGCTGCTGAAGTGGGGGCTCTGAGCCAGAATGACCCCCAGAGAGTATATAAGCAGGTCCACAACCGGAGGTTGTGGCTTACCAGACCGTTTGTGTGCCCTCCAGATCCAACAGCCCGGACCCCCAAGCAGCTTAGCAGGGATGCTGCAGCCAGCGCTTCCAGAGAAAAAACGCTGAGAAAATGGCGCCGGAGCGAGGAGAGGGGGCGGGACCTGCTCTGAGAGCGGGATCTGGAGGGCCAAGGAGATTTACAGGGGAGGGGACATGTACTCAGAGAGGAGTGTCCCTCCCCTGTGCCGAACGGCCGCTGGGCGGAGCCGCACTGTCCCTCTGCATGATTGACATGCAAGGGCAGTGAAATCGAAAGTAGGCCTCCGGCGAAGCCGGGGCCTAAATTTAAGCGATGCGGCCGGCGCGCAGGCACCATCGGCGTGGTTCTCATGCGACAGCCAGAGAACCGGCCGGAAATGTCACAAAAGTTACACAGCACACTCTCCCACCATAATAAAGTACAGGGACCCACAGAATATAAACGTCTCAGGTACTTAGCTTGCTGAGACGCAGGGTTCCAAGTCCCTGGGGATGAGTGCTCCGTCCAGCAGGATCCTGAAGGGCTGCGGATGGAGACCGGTCTCCTGCAAAGCAAGGAGAACCGTGCTGGCTCCCACTTCAAGCCAGAGCCCGAGGGATGGTGAAGGAGCGCAGCATGTAAGGCTCCAGCCTTGTAAATCAACCTTAACAGCACCGCCGACACAGTGGGGTGAGAAGGGACATGCCGGGAGTCCAGGCTTGGACCCGCTTTTCTTCAAAAAACTTTCCAAAAATGAAAAATCAGATGAGAATCCATGTGTGGATGTATGCCTCCTGAACACAAAGCAATGAACTGGCTAGATCTCGTTATCCAGGGGGTGTATATGCTCAGAGGGAGGAGCTACACTTTTTAGTGTAGTACTTAGTGTGTCCTCCGGAGGCAGAAGCTATACACCCAATGTCTGGGTCTCCCATAGGAACGATAAAGAAAGCATCCAGAACGCACAAAAGAAGGGACATGTTGCTTTTTAGAACGCAGCGTTTTGGATAAAAATTTCAGCATCCGAAACGCTGCACTCTCAAACGAAATGTGCAATTGGATTATGCACAATCTTCATAGATTGTACTGGGGACGGAGGACACATGCAGTTACGCTGCAGTTCTAAACGCAGCGTAAAAGCATGCAACACACAGACATGCACACACAGCCTAATGGGGCAGTCACATACACAATGGAGAGGCAAATCTCGGCATTCTCTCTCTGAAAACAGATCCTTAAAACCAGATAAAAATGCAGGTAAAGTCTCCGTAGAGACCGCAGAGATGCAAGTGTTTAAGCAGTTATCAGAACAGTAATCTCTCCACTACACAATTTCTCTGGATTGCCAATCCACCACTGGATTGTGCTTCATCAACCAAGGTAGACCCAATACAATAGGAGTAGGAAGGCCCTCCAAGACCTAATAGGAAATTACTTCATAATGCAGCCGTCATACCCTCAGTCTTATATCATGTACAATCTACAAAAGGCATCCCTGAACAAACGGCGCTGAGTCGATTGCAATGATGGAGATTGGTTAAAGGCCACGTCTCACTAAGCAACATCGCTAGCAACGTCGCTGGTGAGGCACAACTTTTGTGACGCAACAGCGATGTTGCTGTGTGTGACATCCAGCAACAACCTGGCCCCTGCTGTGAGGTCGCTGGTTGTTGATGAATGTCCTGGACCATTTTTTAGTTGTTGCTCTCCCGCTGTGAAGCACACATCGCTGTGTGACAGCGACAGAGCAACAACTGAATGTGCAGTGAGCTGGCTTCTGCGGACGCTGGTAACCAATGTAAATATCGGGTAACCAAGAAGACCTTTCCTTGGTTACCCGATATTTACCTTCCTTACCAGCGTCCGCCGCTCTCATGCTGTCAGTGCCGGCTCCCTGCACACATAGCCAGACTAGACATTGGGTAATTAATCCGATGTGTAAGTGCAGGGAGCCAGCGCTAAGCGATGTGCGCTGGTAACCAAGGTAAATAACGGGTTGGTTACCCGATATTTACCTTAGTTACCAAGCGCAGCATCGCTTCCACGCGTCGCTGCTGGCTGGGGGCTGGTCACTGGTGACATCTGCCTGTTTGACAGCTCACCAGCAACCCGTGTAGCGATGCTCCAGCGATCCCTGCCAAGTCAGGTTGCTGGTGGGATCGCTGGAGCGTCGCTTAGTGTGACGGTACCTTTAGTTAACATACTACAAGCAAACCCATGAATCCTTTCAAACTGAGCATCCACCATGTTGACTCCTGCTTCACTGAACATGAACACAGAAATATTCTGTCTTGCTCTGTAGCACCACCTCCGCTGTAAGGACAAACCGAGAATTACATGGGGAGGAAAACACCCCGATTGTCCACCTCCACACCAAGGGTCAGCAGAGTCCCAGATGTTCCTTTTTGCTTCGGAATCGAGGGGCAGACTCCAATAAAATGATCACTTTTAAAACAAAAAAAGCAACTGAAGCTCCCCCTAACTGCATGGGCTCCTCTAAACCCACCTGACCCATGAGTGATGGTTCACCCTCATATTGCCCCCTGGCAATGGAATGATGACCCTAGATAGGGTCTCCGGGGATGGTGGTCTCACCAGTCTCTGATAGGTGTCCATCCACACTTAGAGCCAAGGACATGGCAAATGGTAGGGACTCGGGTCTCATAAATAACCAAAACATATTTCAACTTTTCTGACAGTCCCTGACAAAATTGGCTTCTAAGGACCTGGTCATTCTATTTGGTATCAATTACCCATCTACGAAATTCAGAACAATAAGCCTTTGCTGACCAATCTCTTTGCTGAAGGTGACACAGCCTGGACTCAGCCAAGGAGGCTTGGCCAGAATCATCAGAGATGAGACCTAAGGCCTCAAAAAATCCATCCACCGACCAGAGGACAACTAGAGCCAGTTGGCAGGGAAAAAGCCCAGGATTTGGCATCCCCCTGCAACAGTAAGATCACAATCCCTACCCGCTGCTCCTCATCCTTTGAGGAATAATGCCAAATTTACAGGCCTCTCTGAAAGCCAAAAATTCGTCTCTACTTCCAATAAAACTTGTCTGGCAGAACAATCTTGGGCTCAGGCTGGACCTGCCTACCCGCCGAATCTCCAAAGCCTGGAGCCTGAGACTGCTGTTTAACAGTTGACTTAAGGTCAGCTACATCCAGAGACAGACCCTAAAGCTGCTCAGCCAAAACAGTGACGAGATCCATTAAAAAAAAAAAAAAAAAAAAAACAACAAAAAACAACCAAGAAACAAGGAAAAACGAAACAGAAAAAAAAAAAAAAAAGGGGTCTGTTTTTTTGTGTGTGTGTGTGGCTGGTGATAATTTCACGCTAGGTATGAGGAAGTACCGAGTGAACAGCAAACAGGGAGAGGAGAGAAAAAAGGAGCGAAGATGGAAACCCTGTGTCTAGGAGAGTGGGAGATGGTGACCCCTGATAAAACCTTCCACTGACCCCTGACATCCCTAGATAGATTTTGCACCTATGTGCCAAGCAGGATCCCTAGCCCTGGCAATGAACAAGCGGGATGATCACTAGTCAACTCCATTAAGTCCTAAAGAGCACACAGGGAAAACAAAACGGGGAAAGCAAACAAACAAACAACCTATCTCTAAGATAACTTAACCCCTTAGTGACGGAGCTAATTTTCACCTTAATGACCAGACCAAATTTTGCAATTCTGACCAGTGTCACTTCATGAGTAGAGTTGAGCGCGGTTCGTGGTTCGTGGTTCTCCAGTTCGCGGCTCGAGTGATTTTGGGGCATGTTCTAGATCGAACTAGAACTCGAGCTTTTTGCAAAAGCTCGGTAGTTCTAGAAACGTTCGAGAACGGTTCTAGCAGCCAAAAAACAGCTAAATCATAGCTTGGTTTCTGCTGTAATAGTGTAAGTCACTCTGTGAATCAAACTATTATCACATTTCAGTGTATAGTGTGCGTGAACAGCGCCTTCAGATCACTGCTGTTTCTATAATGGCGATCGCCATTTTTTTTTTTTTTTTTTCTTGTCTTCCTTCCCTAAGTGCGCGCGTCTTGTGGGGCGGGCCAGCATGTCAGCCAATCCCAGACACACACACAGCTAAGTGGACTTTGAGCCAGAGAAGCAACGGCATGTGTGATAGGATCTGCATGTCACATGTCCCTGCATTATAAAACCGGACATTTTCTTCACGGACGCCATTATCTGCCTTCTGCGTCTTTGGTGTCAGACATCACTGTCGCAGCTCCGTCTTCCTGAGTCCTATAGCCGATACAGCTGTATGCGCTGCATACACAGCGTTAGACAGCTTAGGGAGAGCACTTTATAGCAGTCCTTTTAAGGGCTCCAACCGGCAGGGTCAGAGAGCCATAGGTGACAGGTCCTGCAAACAGCAACAGCGTCTGTGTAGCCCAGGTCAGGGATTTCCTACCTGCATTTCACCATTAGGAGGGAATAGAAAGGCAGGCTTCCATTCCTCTACCCAGAGCACCACAATCCTGCCACTGTACCCTCTTGTCCTCTGCACACTCCAACTGATAACTAAGCCATTATACTAGCAAACACTCAGTGTACCTAGTGGCATCCTATACGTGGCTATTGGACTTTGCTATAGTCCCACTAGTGCAAAGACATTTGCAGAGCGCGTCTGCCTGCATTGCACACTACAACTCATTCTAACCAAGCCATTATACTAGCAAACACTCAGTGTACCTAGTGGCATCCTATACGTGGCTATTGGACTTTGCTATAGTCCCACTAGTGCAAAGACATTTGCAGAGCGCGTCTGCCTGCATTGCACACTACAACTCATTCTAACCAAGCCATTATACTAGCAAACACTCAGTGTACCTAGTGGCATCCTATACGTGGCTATTGGACTTTGCTATAGTCCCACTAGTGCAAAGACATTTGCAGAGCGCGTCTGCCTGCATTGCACACTCCAACTCATTAAAACCAAGCCATTATACTAGCAAACACTCAGTGTACCTAGTGGCATCCTATACGTGGCTATTGGACTTTGCTATAGTCCCACTAGTGCAAAGACATTTGCATAGCGCGTCTGCCGGCATTGCACACTCAAACTCATTTTAACTAAGCCATTATACTAGCAAACACTCAGTGTACCTAGTGGCATCCTATACGTGGCTATTGGACTTTGCTATAGTCCCACTAGTGCAAAGACATTAGCAGAGCACATCTGCCTGCATTGCACACTACAACTCATTCTAACCAAGCCATTATACTAGCAAACACTCAGTGTACCTAGTGGCATCCTATACGTGGCTATTGGACTTTGCTATAGTCCCACTAGTGCAAAGACATTTGCATAGCGCGTCTGCCTGCATTGCACACTCAAACTCATTTTAACTAAGCCATTATACTAGCAAACACTCAGTGTACCTAGTGGCATCCTATACGTGGCTATTGGACTTTGCTATAGTCCCACTAGTGCAAAGACATTAGCAGAGCACATCTGCCTGCATTGCACACTACAACTCATTCTAACCAAGCCATTATACTAGCAAACACTCAGTGTACCTAGTGGCATCCTATACGTGGCTATTGGACTTTGCTATAGTCCCACTAGTGCAAAGACATTTGCAGAGCGCGTCTGCCTGCATTGCACACTCCAACTCATTAAAACCAAGCCATTATACTAGCAAACACTCAGTGTACCTAGTGGCATCCTATACGTGGCTATTGGACTTTGCTATAGTCCCACTAGTGCAAAGACATTTGCATAGCGCGTCTGCCTGCATTGCACACTCAAACTCATTTTAACTAAGCCATTATACTAGCAAACACTCAGTGTACCTAGTGGCATCCTATACGTGGCTATTGGACTTTGCTATAGTCCCACTAGTGCAAAGATATTAGCAGAGCACATCTGCCTGCATTGCACACTCCAACTTTTTTAAACTAAGCAATTTTACTAGCAAACACTCAGTGTACCTAGTGGCATCCTAAACGTGGCTATTGGACTTTGCTATAGTCCCACTAGTGCAAAGACATTTGCAGAGCACGTCTGCCTGCATTGCACACTACAACTCATTGTTACTAAGCCATTATACTAGCAAACACTCAGTGTACCTAGTTGTATCCTAAACGTGGCTATTGTACTTTTGTCTATTCACAGTATTGGAACGATATTTGCAGCACGTCTGCCTGCATTGCACACTCTAACTTTTTTAAACTCAGCCATTTATAGTAGCAAACACTCAGTGTACCTAGTTGTATCCTAAACGTGGCTATTGTACTTTTGTCAATTCACAGTATTGGAACGTTATTTGCAGCACGTCTGCCTGCATTGCACACTCAAACTTTTTTAAACTCAGCCATTTATAGTAGCAAACACTCACTGTACCTAGTTGTATCCTAAACGTGGCTATTGTACTTTTGTCTATTCACAGTATTGGAACGATATTTGCAGCACGTCTGCCTGCATTGCACACTCTAACTTTTTTAAACTCAGCCATTATACTAGCAAACACTCAGTGTACCTAGTTGTATCCTAAACGTGGCTATTGTACTTTTGTCAATTCACAGTATTGGAACGTTATTTGCAGCACGTCTGCCTGCATTGCACACTCAAACTTTTTTAAACTCAGCCATTATACTAGCAAACACTCACTGTACCTAGTTGTATCCTAAACGTGGCTATTGTACTTTTGTCAATTCACAGTATTGGAACGTTATTTGCAGCACGTCTGCCTGCATTGCACACTCAAACTTTTTTAAACTCAGCCATTATACTAGCAAACACTCACTGTACCTAGTTGTATCCTAAACGTGGCTATTGTACTTTTGTCAATTCACAGTATTGGAACGTTATTTGCAGCACGTCTGCCTGCATTGCACACTCAAACTTTTTTAAACTCAGCCATTTATAGTAGCAAACACTCAGTGTACCTAGTTGTATCCTAAACGTGGCTATTGTACTTTTGTCTATTCACAGTATTGGAACGTTATTTGCAGCACGTCTGCCTGCATTGCACACTCTAACTTTTTTAAACTCAGCCATTATACTAGCAAACACTCAGTGTACCTAGTTGTATCCTAAACGTGGCTATTTTACTTTTGTCTATTCACAGTATTGGAACGATATTTGCAGCACGTCTGCCTGCATTGCACACTCTAACTTTTTTAAACTCAGCCATTATACTAGCAAACACTCACTGTACCTAGTTGTATCCTAAACGTGGCTATTGTACTTTTGTCAATTCACAGTATTGGAACGTTATTTGCAGCACGTCTGCCTGCATTGCACACTCAAACTTTTTTAAACTCAGCCATTTATAGTAGCAAACACTCAGTGTACCTAGTTGTATCCTAAACGTGGCTATTGTACTTTTGTCAATTCACAGTATTGGAACGTTATTTGCAGCACGTCTGCCTGCATTGCACACTCAAACTTTTTTAAACTCAGCCATTTATAGTAGCAAACACTCAGTGTACCTAGTTGTATCCTAAACGTGGCTATTGTACTTTTGTCAATTCACAGTATTGGAACGTTATTTGCAGCACGTCTGCCTGCATTGCACACTCAAACTTTTTTAAACTCAGCCATTTATAGTAGCAAACACTCAGTGTACCTAGTTGTATCCTAAACGTGGCTATTGTACTTTTGTCTATTCACACTACTGCAAATCTATGTGCAGCACCTCTGCATGACAACCTCGTGCTCTGTTTTTAATAAGCTATAATGATAGCACAAAATACTGCCATTTTGTGGCATCATAGAACTGGCTGTTGTATTCCATTAGTGCCCCACTGGTGACAAGCTATTTCTAGCACCTCTACATCACACCCTCATGCACATTTAGCTACGCTAATGTTATAGCAAACTCATGGAATTCATTGCTGCATTTCATAATTCGGAGGGATAGAAAGTCAGGCTTCCTTTAGCTTTTCCTTCTGTTCATAGACAGCATCTCCAAGACAAATTTCCCCTCCACGTCTAAGTGTGGAGAGGCAGCTAGTGCGCATGCGTGTGCCGATGTACCCCAGCTGCAGCATAATTACAGTGTTTCGCCTAGTGAGTATGCTCAGCCTGACTGTGCCATTCCTGACGCTAAGTCTTCATTTCGGGATACAGCGCATGCTCCCACACTAAGTGTGAAAAGCCTCTTTGCACAGGTGCTTGCATTCTGTGCCGGGTCTAAGTCCTGTTTTGTGCCTAGACACCATGCTAAAGCTGATAGTCTTTTTTCAGAGACTGTATTTCATGCTACTGAGCATGCTCAGGCACTTCCTGCATCAGAGACTAGGTCCGGTAATGAACTCTTTGGCCCTGGCCCTGATGTGGGGGTCCCATATAGACCACAGGGCATCAGGTGTCCTCCCAAATGGCTTGCAGAGGCCCACACCTATGACTTGTCACCGCATTATTGATGGTCAGACGATGACTGGTGAGGTGTTTGGGTCATGGCAGCCATGAGGTCATCATTGAAGTTGCGTTTCCAAATAGGACGCTAGTTATGCCACTCATGACGTGTCACTCTGCTTTTGTCTCCAGGAGGTGCATTGTGGTTCACCCTGGTTTGGGGCGGACCCAGGTTATAAAAGGGGCTGGAGCCAACAAGGAGGTGCGCAGTCTTCTATTATGCTCCGAAAGAGCACACCTCCATGTGTTGAACCCATTGCGGCTTTAGGCCAGAGGTAGGCAGGGATAGGGTGGTGGATGCAGGCCACCACCACAGTTGGTAACGCAGAACGGTTAAGACCAGCTCCTGTCCTAACAGTCCTGCTTGTGCAGCCCAGTGGCATTAACAGGCCTGCTGCTGCTGATGCGCCTGCTGTCCACAGGTGTGGCCCCTACGCACACGGTCAGCGTACTCAATGGCCCCTGTGTTGTTAACAGGGAGTTCCTGGGCTGGGTGGGCATGTGGACCCTGTGACGCTAACAGGGCTCACAGTCTCCAGATCCGAATGGCGTCTAACTCGGTTCAGGCTACTATTAGTTTCATAGCCACACAGCTCTGTATCCTCCACCAAACCTTCAAGTTGCCAACCTCTCCTTTTCCAACTGGGAGCACGGTGGACACTGACTGCTGAAGGTGATATATACCTTTCTCTTTCTTTTCTTATTAATTTTTGTTATATAGCGGTCACAGATTATATACCACTTTATCCAAATCTGCCAGTCCCACTGTAACAGATGTTGTTTCTTCAGCAAATGTTACAGTTGTTTAACCACCAAATCCACGGACCAAAATTTTTTTCCCCTTTCCAACACACCTGTTCCCCTTTCCAACAGCATCTGTCCTTTTTCAACTCATTTTGGGATATGACCAAAAGTGCAACTGTGCAGGGACACCGTACTCAACGCCATCTCAGCACAGCAGCCATCCCTCGGTCCCTCCGATGTGGACAAGTAAAAGACCATTTCCTCCTATCCATGACAAAGTGTTGAGATTCACTCTGTGCAGCACTGGTGTTTAGTGGAAAAGTAGATCTAAGATTGCGTACCACATTCTGCAGATACTCCTGTATACGTGCGTCTATTTCTATGGCAGGAATTAGTTCGCCAAATTTTGTCTTGTACCGGGGATCTAACAGTGTGGCAACCCAGTATTCAGGATTACTTCAAATTCATACAATCCGAGGGTCATGTAGGTAGTGCAGCAAGAAGGCGCTCATGTGTCTTGTGCATCCAGGAGGACCAAGTCCTTGGTGTGTTGGTGGCAGAGAGGTGAGAATCGTGCATCCTTCCTCTGCCCTCTACCCACAACCTCGCACAACCGAAATGTGAGCAAGCTCTCACTCATCTGCTGAGTCTTCCATGCCCATCGCCAGTTCGTCCTCCATTTCTTCATGGGCTCCTGCACTTTCATCAACACTTTTTGCTGATACTATGCGCCCTTGTTAATCCCTCTCCCTCACCATGACTGCCGCATAGGTGCCGCTGACCATCTGGACCTCGTAGATCTTGTTATCCCTTCCGCATATGACTCCTCCTGTACTTCCTCCCCTTCCTCTTGTCCCAACACCTGACTCCGAATAATAATTACAGTGTGCTCCATCATGTAGATGACCAGAATTGTCACGCTGAGAATGACATTGCCAGTGCTAAACATCTTCGTCGACATTTCAAAACTGTGTAGCAGGGTGCATAGGTCCTTGATCTGACACCACTCCAGCAGCGTGATCTGCACCACCTCTGGATCAACTTATCCCAGGCTATATGTCTTACCGTATTTCAGCAGGGCTCTGCGGTGCTGCCACACACGCTGCAACATGTGCAGATTCCAATTCCTGCGTGTCGGAACATCGCATTTCCGGCGTTTAACTGCCAGACCCTAAGACTTCCGGAGTGATGAAAGTTGTTGAGCTGCTGTGTGCGCACGATGGAAGTGAGCACATAGCGAGCGTGCCCGCTGCACAAGGCCATGTAGGCCGTGATGGTGTTTTAAAAATTGCTGGAGAATTCGGATCAACACGTGAGCCATAAAAGGCACGTGTGTCACATTGCCCTGAGGATGGCCCGCAGCCAGGTTTGCATCATTGCCGCACACGGCTGTTAAGTCACCAACGGAGTCCGCTCCGTCAATTTGTACTCCGGTCGCCAGGTGACAACGTGTTCCTTTCATGAATAGTGCTGATGATGGGAGAGTAGTCGATGCCAGCGGCGCAGGTGGACGCAGGTTATGCTCACCCACTGGGCTGCATTACCTTGACAGATGCAGAATCTCTGGCTGAATGTAGCTGGTGGGTATCTCACAGATGAAATACCATCATTCAGCTACAACCAATGGGAAGACACCACACCCTTTTTTATGCCCATCCTGTCTGCAGACCACTGCCAGACATAGCTATGAACCTCTGGTTAATTTTACCCCCAGTTCAGTTTTATGATTTTGTGTGCTTGTTACCTGACTACTTTTCCTGCTTGCTGTTTATGTACCTTGTTGGCCGATACGCATTTCACCTCTGCTTGTTTTCTGATTAAGTCCTGGCCGTCCCATTCTGTTCCTGTTCCTCAATTAATGTTTTGACCCTGCCTGACTACTATTCTCTGTAATAGCGGTGTGACTCACATTTCCCATACATTTCAAAGTAAAACTTTGACCGCCTGATGGCATTGAGCTCTGCTGCCAGCATAGTAAGGAGGTGTGTGGTAGTCCTTGTGCGCAGTTGCAAGGAAGGGTGGCCTGACCACACAGGGTTTGCGCAAAGGTAGAGGACCCACACGAGGTTGAAGAGGCAGAAGCAGTGTATTAACTTCTACATACAGAACAAGGATTGAAACAACTCGTGGGGACGGCAAGACTTGTACAGCAGACCCTTCTCCATCTCTCACCATAGTTTGCCAGTGCCCAGTCAGTGACATGTAATGACCCTGTCTATGCTTACTGGTCCAAGTATCTGTGTTGAAATGCACCCTGTCGCACACAGATTTTCTCAAGGAAGTGGTGATGTTGTGTGCGACATGCCGGTGTAGCGCGGGCATGCTTTTCTTGGAGAAGCAGTGGTGATTGGGCATCTGGTACTGGGGCACAGCGACAGACATAAGGTCTGTAAAATCCTGTGTGTCCACTACGCGTAAAGGCAGCATTTCGGTAGCCAACAGCTTACAGAGGGATAGAGTCAACCACTTAGCTTTGTCATGGGTCGCAGTAAGTGGCCTTTTATTTGACCACATCTGAGGGACAGAGATCTGGCTGCTGTCTGTAGACGGTGTTGAGTAGGGTGTCCCTGGAAAAATGCAGGTTTGTGAGAAAAGTGCAGGCGGAGACATGATGTTGGCTTCATCTTGCCTTCAGATCTGTTCATCTTGTATCATTTTTAAAAAACACAGCAAGCAAGGGTTACTCCAAGCGGAGTCTCCCTTTTTTTCCAAAAATTGGGCCCCACACAGACACCTTATCAGTGGCAGCACTTGTGCCCTAGTTGCAAACAGGATGTTTTGATTTGCATCAAGCACATTCCAAATCCACAAGCATTTACTCTCCCCAGGATGACACAGGGGTAGTAAATTCCTTCTGGATCCATGACTTGTTCATTTTGATGAACGTCAGTCTGTCCACATTGTCACTGGACAGACGCGTGCGCTTATCTGTCAGCACACACCCAGCAGCACTGAAGACACGTTCAGAGACAACGCTGGCAGCTGGACACGACAAAATCTTCGAGGCGTAACTGGAGAGCTCTTGACATTTTTCTAGATTTGAAGCACAAAAGGAGCAAGGCTCCATTTGCAAAGTCATTGCATCGATGTTCATTTGGAGATACTCCTGTATCATCCTCTCCATCCGTTGACTATGTGTCAGACTTGTTGTCTCTGGTGGCCTTGCAAAGGAGGGTCTAAAAAAATTATGAAAAGATTCCATAAAATTGCTGTTACCAGCACCAGATACGGTCCTACTGGTACGGGTAGACTGTTGAAGATGACGAGGCCGTCCCATGTTTGTCAAGTTACAACTGGGAGAATCACTCCCTTCACCTGCACGGTTGTTTGGTGGAAAAGCCGAGCTAAGATCGAGTAACAGCTTCTGCTGATACTCCTGCATACGTGCGTCCCTTTCTATGGGTGGAATTATGTCACAAAATTTGGACTTGTCCCGGGGATCTAATAGTGTGGCAAGCCAGTAGTCATCATCACTTCTAATTTTGACAATACGAGGGTCATGTTGGAGGTAGTGCAACAAGAAGGCACTCATGTGTCTTGCGCAGCCATGCGCACCAAGTCCACGCTGTGTTTGTGGCATAGAGGTGCTAACCGTTCTTTCTTCCTCTGTCATCTCCCCCCAACCTCTTTCAACTGAAATTTGACCAAGGTCCCCCTCATCTGCTGAGTCTTCCATGTCCATGGACAGTTCGTCCTCCATATCTTCATGTCCTCCTGCACCTTCCTCAACATCTCACCTGCTACCATGCGCCCTTGTTGATCCCTGTCCCCCATGGTCCCATGCCTGCCGCGTTGGTGATGATGAACGTCTGGACCTTGGTGATGTTGTTGTGTCTTGCGCATATGAATCCTCCTGTAGTTCCTCCCCTTCCTGTTGTCCCACCCCCTGACTACGAATAGTGTTTAGCGTGTGCTCCAGCATGTAAATGACTGTAATCGTCATGCTGATAATGGCATTGTCAGCGCTAAACATATTCGTCGCCATGTCGAAACTGTGCAGAAGGGTGCATAGGTCCTTGATCTGAGATCACTCCATCAGGGTGATCTGCCCCACTTCTGCATCTCGTTGGCCCAGGCTATACATCATGACGTATTGCACCAGGGCTCGCCGGTGCTGCCACAGTCGCTGTAACATGTGGAGAGTTGAATTCCAGCGTGTCGCCACATCGCATTTCAGGCGATGAACCGGCAGGCCGAAAGACTTCTGGAGCGATGCAAGTCGCTCAGGTGCGGCGGTTGAACGGCGGAAGTGAGCACTGCAGACAGTTTCCGTGCCCTGGTCAGAAGGCCATCTAGGCCGGGATAGTGTGTTAAAAATTGCTGGACAACAAGGTTAAACACGTGAGCCATACAAGGCACGTGTGTCACCTTGCCCAGGCGAAGGGCCGCACCCAGGTTTGCAGCATTGTCGCACACGGCCTTACCAGGCTGCAGGTTGAGTGGAGACAACCATTTATCAAAATCAGTCTCCAGAGCTGCCCACAACTCAGTCGCTGTGTGACTCCTATTTCAAAGACATGTCAAGCTAAAGACCGCCTGATGCCGTTGCGCTCTGCTACCAGCATAGTAATGAGGGGTGCGTGATTCCTTCTGCGCAGTGAGAACGCTGGTGGCCTGACCAGGCAGGCTTGGGGCGGAGGTGGAGGACCCAGATGAGGTGGAGGATGCAGAAGCAGTGGCGGAACTTGGACAGACAGAGGATTGACACACAAGTCGTGGGGACGGCAAGACTTGTGCAGCAGACCCTTCACCATCTATCACCATAGTTACCCAGTGGCCAGTCAGCGACATGTAACGTCCCTGTCCATGCTTACTGGTCCAAGTATCGGTGGTGAAATGCACCCGTTCACACACAGAGTTTCTCAAGGAAGCGGTGATGTTGTGTGCGACATGCTGGTGTAGCGCGGGCACACCTTTCTTAGAGAAGTAGTGGCGACTAGGCATCTGGTACTGGGGCACAGCGACAGACATAAGGTCTCTAAAATCCTGTGTGTCCACTAGGCGGAAAGGCAGCATTTCTGTAGTCAACAGCTTACAGAGGGATAGAGTCAACCTCTTCGCTTTGTCATGGGTCGCAGGAAGTGGCCTTTTATTTGACCACATCTGAGGGACAGAGATCTGGCTGCTGTGTGTAGACGGTGTTGAGTCGGGTGTCCCTGGAAAAATGCAGCTTTGTGAGGAAAGTGCAGGCGGAGACATGATGTTGCCTTCATCCAAAGTTGGTGCTATCGATGTCTGAGAGAGCTGTACACACTCACTTGTTTCCCCTTCCAAACCAACTGACGACCTACCAAGCAAACTGCCTGTTGCGGTTACAGTGGTGGAAGTTGTGGGTGGAAAAACAGGTGTGACAGCTGTCCCCACAGTCCTAGAAGATGACGAGCGCGCGGATGCACTGGAAGGGGCAGGCGGTGGATGGTTCGCTCCGCTAGGCCGCATTGCAGCACGGTGAGCTTCCCATCGGGCCATATGATATTTATTCATGTGACGATTCATGGAAGAAGTTGTCAAACTGCTGAGGTTTTGACCTCTACTAAGAGAACCATGACAAATTTTACAGATCACATAATTTGGGCGATCTTTTTCTATGTCAAAAAAGGACCTGGCTAGGCAAGGCTTAGAGGCCATGCGACCTGTTGATCCACCCCGAATAATGCTCAGAGGCAGAGTGGTGGCTGAGGATGCAGTTGTAGACGTGCTACCAGTGCTCCGACTGTGTCCAGGAAGGCGCCAGGTTACTTCGACGTCGGTTGCATCCTCCTCCACCGCCTCTGTTGACCTCCTCGAGTGTCTGACTGTGGGTTGACAGTAGGTGTGATCTAGAACTTAATCATCAATTGTTGTGTTTGCACTCCCCTACCCCTCAGACCGAGTTTCTTCTTGCCCTGACCGAATATTTAAGTTGTCATCCCAATCGGGTATCTGCGTCTCATCTTCATCAGTATGTTCCTCATTGCCTATAACCACAGTTGTTGGAAAGGCAGCATTTTGGTAGCCAACAGTTTGCATATGATGAAAGTCAACCTCCAAGCCATTTCATGCCCTTCTAAAAGCATGTAAAACACAGCGAGGGGACTCCAACCACAGTCTCCCTCGTTGCCACTAACTGGGCCACACACACCCCACTTGACTGGCATCGGTTGAGCCCCCTTTTGAAAAAGAAAAAGATGCTTTGCATGAAGCACTCTCAAAAATACGCGTGCCTTTCCCGTCCCCTGGCTGACCCAGGGGAAGAAAAGTCCTCTGAGAGCCATGACTTGTTCATCTTGGTTCTTTTAGAGACACAGCGAGGGGACTCCAACCACAGTCTCCCTCGTTGCCACTAACTGGGCCACACACACCCCACTTGACTGGCATCGGTTGAGCCCCCTTTTGAAAAAGAAAAAGATGCTTTGCATGAAGCACTCTCAAAAATACGCGTGCCTTTCCTGTCCCCTGGCTGACCCAGGGGAAGAAAAGTCCTCTGAGAGCCATGACTTGTTCATCTTGGTTCTTTTAGAGACACAGCGAGGGGACTCCAACCACAGTCTCCCTCGTTGCCACTAACTGGGCCACACACACCCCACTTGACTGGCATCGGTTGAGCCCCCTTTTGAAAAAGAAAAAGATGCTTTGCATGAAGCACTCTCAAAAATACGCGTGCCTTTCCCGTCCCCTGGCTGACCCAGGGGAAGAAAAGTCCTCTGAGAGCCATGACTTGTTCATCTTGGTTCTTTTAGAGACACAGCGAGGGGACTCCAACCACAGTCTCCCTCGTTGCCACTAACTGGGCCACACACACCCCACTTGACTGGCATCGGTTGAGCCCCCTTTTGAAAAAGAAAAAGATGCTTTGCATGAAGCACTCTCAAAAATACGCGTGCCTTTCCCGTCCCCTGGCTGACCCAGGGGAAGAAAAGTCCTCTGAGAGCCATGACTTGTTCATCTTGGTTCTTTTAGAGACACAGCGAGGGGACTCCAACCACAGTCTCCCTCGTTGCCACTAACTGGGCCACACACACCCCACTTGACTGGCATCGGTTGAGCCCCCTTTTGAAAAAGAAAAAGATGCTTTGCATGAAGCACTCTCAAAAATACGCGTGCCTTTCCCGTCCCCTGGCTGACCCAGGGGAAGAAAAGTCCTCTGAGAGCCATGACTTGTTCATCTTGGTTCTTTTAGAGACACAGCGAGGGGACTCCAACCACAGTCTCCCTCGTTGCCACTAACTGGGCCACACACACCCCACTTGACTGGCATCGGTTGAGCCCCCTTTTGAAAAAGAAAAAGATGCTTTGCATGAAGCACTCTCAAAAATACGCGTGCCTTTCCCGTCCCCTGGCTGACCCAGGGGAAGAAAAGTCCTCTGAGAGCCATGACTTGTTCATCTTGGTTCTTTTAGAGACACAGCGAGGGGACTCCAACCACAGTCTCCCTCGTTGCCACTAACTGGGCCACACACACCCCACTTGACTGGCATCGGTTGAGCCCCCTTTTGAAAAAGAAAAAGATGCTTTGCATGAAGCACTCTCAAAAATACGCGTGCCTTTCCCGTCCCCTGGCTGACCCAGGGGAAGAAAAGTCCTCTGAGAGCCATGACTTGTTCATCTTGGTTCTTTTAGAGACACAGCGAGGGGACTCCAACCACAGTCTCCCTCGTTGCCACTAACTGGGCCACACACACCCCACTTGACTGGCATCGGTTGAGCCCCCCTTTTGACAAAGAAAAAGATGCTTTGCATGAAGCACTCTCAAAAATACGCGTGCCTTTCGCCTCCCCTGGCTGACCCAGGGGAAGAAAAGTCCTCTGAGAGCCAGGTCCACATTGTCAGTGGACAGACACGTGTGCTTATCTGCCAGCAGACCCCCAGCAGCACTGAAGACAGGTTCCGAGAGAACGCTGGCTGCAGGACACGACAAGATCCCCAAGGCGTACGTGGCGAGCTCAGGCAATTTATCCAGATTGGAAGCCTAAAATGAGCAGGGCTCAAGTTGCACAATAATGGCATCGATGTTTCCTTGCATATACTCATATATCTGTGTGTTCTCCTCTTTTTCCTTGTCCAGCTCTTTTGTTTTTGCATGAGTATATGTCCTTGTCACTTTCCTATGTGTTTGTGTTGTGTTGTGAGTTGTCACCTTTTGGACACCTTTCAGGGTGTTTTCTAGGTGTTTTACTGTGTTTGTGATTGCCTGCCATTGTTTCCTATGGGCTCGAGTTCGGTTCGTCGAACGTTCGACGAGCCGAACTCGAGCCAGACCCCCCGTTCGGCGAACCGCCTCGAGCCGAACCGGGACCGGTTCGCTCATCTCTATTCATGAGGTTATAACTCTGGAACGCTTCAACGGATCCTGGTAATTTTGAGATTGTTTTTTCGTCACATATTGGACTTCATGTTAGTACCAAATTTAGGACAATATTTTTTGCGTTTATTGATGAAAAAAATTGAATTTTGGCAAAAATTTTGAAAATTTAGCAATTTTCAACTTTTGAATTTTTATACCGTTAAACCAGAGATTTCTGTGACACAAAATAGTTAATAAATAACATTTCCCACATGTCTACTTTACATCAGCAGAATTTTGGAAACAAATTTTTTTTTTGTTAGGAAGTTAGAGGGGTTCAAAGTTTATCAGCGATTTCTCATTTTTACATCAAAATTTACAAAACCATTTTTTTAGGGACCACATCACATTTGAAGTGACTTTGAGAGGCCTAGATGACAGAAAATACCCAAAAGTGACACCATTCTAAAAACTGCACCCCCCAAAGTACTCAAAACCACATTCAAGAAGTTTATTAACCCTTCAGGTGCTTCACATGAACAAAAGCAATGTGGAATGAAAAAAAGCAAAAATTAAATTTTACCTAAAAATGTTGCTCTAACCCAAATTTATTCACTTTTAGAGGAAATAACACAACAAAATGGACCCCAAAACTTGTTCCCCACTTTCTTATGAGCGCGCCGATACCCCACATGTGGTCAGAAACCTCTGTTTGGACAAATGGGAGGGCTCGGAACAGAAGGAGCAATATTTGAATTTTGGAAAGCAAATTTGGCTGAAATAGATTGCGGGCACCATGTTGCATTTACAGGTCCACTAAGGTACCTAAACAGAAGAAACCCCTCACAAGTGACACCATTTTGGAAACTAGACCCCTCAAGGCTTCTATCTAGGGGTATAGTGAGCATTTTAGATCCACAGGTACTTCACAGATTTTGTTAACGTTACGTTGTCATATTGAAAATTTTAATAAATTTTCTCAAAAATGTTGCTTTAGCATCAATTTTCTCACTTTTTCAAGAGGTAATTCCAAAAATTTGACCTCAAGGTTTGTTAACCACTTTTTTATGAGCGCGGTGATACCTCACATGTGGTCTGAAACCTTTGTTTGGACAAATGGGAGGGCTTGGAACGAAAGGAGCAATATTTGAATTTTGGAAAGGAAATTTGGCTGAAAAAGATTGCGGGCACCATGTCACATTTGGAGGTCCCCTAAGGTACCTAAACAGCAGAAACCCCGCACAAGTGACCCCATTTTGGAAACTAGGCCCCTCAAGGAATTTATATAGATGTTTGGTGAGTACCCTGAACCCCCAGGTGCTTCACAGAATTTTATAACGTTGAGCCATGAAAATAAAAAAAAAATTTTTTACCACAAAATTGTTATTTCAACCAGGTAGCTTTTTTTTCACAAGGGTAACAGGAAAAAAATCACCATGAAATTTATTGTGCAATTTCACCTGAGTTTGGCGATACCTTATATGTGGTGGAAATCAACTGTTTGGGCGCATGACAGGGCTGGGACGGGAAGGAGTGCCATTTGACTGCAAAATTGGCTGGAATCAATAGCGTACGCTATGTTGCATTAGGAGAGCCCCTGAGGTGCCTAAACAGTGGAGGTCCCCCACAAGTGGCCCCATTTTGGAAAATAGACCCCTGAAGGAATTTATCTAGATGTTTGGTGAGTACCCTGAACCCTCAGGTGCTTCACAGAAGTTTATAATGTTCAGCTGTGAAAATAAAATAATACATTTTTACCACAAAATTGTTACTTCAACCAGGTAGCTTTTTTTTTCACAAGTGTAAAAGGAAAAAATTCAGCATAAGATTTATTGTGCAATTTCTCCTGAGTATGCTGATACCTTATGTGTGATGAAAATCAACTGTTTGGGTGCACAGCAGGGCTCGGGAGGGAAGGAGCGCCATTTGACTGCACAATTGGCTGGAATCATTGGCGGACGCTATGTTGCATTTGGAAAGCCCCTAAGGTGCCTAAACAGTGGCGGTCCCCCACAAGTGACTCCATTCTGGAAACAAGACACCTCAAGGCTTTTATCTAGGTGTATAGTGAGCAGTTTGAATCCAAGAGTACTTCACAGAATTTGATAAGCTTAGGTTGCCATATTGAAAATTTTCATTTTTTTCACAAAAATGTTGCTTTAGCATCATATTTGTTACTTTTTCAAGAGGCAACAACAAACCATGGACCCCACAGCTTGTTATCCAATGTCGTATGAGGACAGGGATACCCCACATGTGGCCAAAAACCTCTGTTTGGATAAATGTGAGGGCTTGGAATGGAAGGAGCACCATTTGAATTCTGGAAAAGTTGAAATAAATTGCGGGCACCATGTCACAGTAGCAGGGCCCCTTGGGTACCTATACAGCAGAAACCCCCCACAAGTGACCCCATTTTGGAAACTGGATTTTATTGAGGAGTATAGTAAGCATTTTGAATCCACAGGTACTTCACAAAAATGTTGCTGTAGCAACAAATTTCTCACTTTTAGGCTATGTGGCCATGATCCAGCGACACGGCGTCTAGTACAGAGTGTCAACCTTCCTGCAGAGATGTGAGTGTTGTCCACGGGAGAACGCAACTGCCCATGCCCACGATTTGGGTTCAGGCTGCTGTGGAGCTCTATGATACCTGCAGAGAACACTCTTGTCTCCGCAGCATAAATTGACATGCTGAGGCTCAGGAAGCTGCGCCACAGGTCGGTTTATGCTGCGGAGAAAAGAAGCACAGTGGGCATGAGATTTCTAAAAATCCTTCCACTGTGCTTCTACTGCACAATGCAGCGCTATGGATGCAGGGAAAACACTCTGCGCCCAAAACGCTGCAAACCCTGATTGTGGGCACATAGCCTAAAATGCTACAATGGATGAATGGATAGATGTCAAACATATATAACGTCCCACCCCCCTGCATATTCTAAGCTGGCGCCCTTTAGTGCCTTTCATGTGGCACTAAAGGGTGCCTAGCCTTGCATTTAGCCCCCCAAAAAATTAATAATTAAAATAAACGACGTGGGGTCCCCCCTATTTTTGATAGCCAGCTAGGGTAAAGCAGACAGCTGTAGCCTGCAAACCACAGCTGACAGCTTCACCTTAGCTGGTGATCAATTTGGAGGGCTCCCCAGGCGTTTTTTTAAAAAAAACCCAAAAAGAAGGGAATTTTGTTTACTTACCGTAAATTCCTTTTCTTCTAGCTCCTATTGGGAGACCCAGACAATTGGGTGTATAGCTTCTGCCTCCGGAGGCCACACAAAGTATTACACTTTAAAAAGTGTAACCCCTCCCCTCTGCTATACACCCTCCCGTGCATCACGGGCTCATCAGTTTTGGTGCCAAAGCAGGAAGGAGGAAACTTATAAATTGGTCTAAGGTAAATTCAATCCGAAGGATGTTCGGAGAACTGAAACCATGACCCAAAAGAACAATTGAACATGAACAACATGTGTACACAAAAGAACAACAGCCCGAAGGGAACAGGGGCGGGTGCTGGGTCTCCCAATAGGAGCTAGAAGAAAAGGAATTTACGGTAAGTAAACAAAATTCCCTTCTTCTTTGTCGCTCCATTGGGAGACCCAGACAATTGGGATGTCCAAAAGCAATCCCTGGGTGGGTAAAAGAATACCTCGATAAAAAGAGCCGAAAAACGGCCCCCTCTTACAGGTGGGCAACTGCCGCCTGAAGGAGTCGCCTACCTAGGCTGACATCTGCCGAATCATCCGGCATGCACCTGATAGTGTTTCGTGAAAGTGTGCAGACTCGACCAGGTAGTCGCCTGACACACCTGCTGAGCCGTAGTCTGGTGTCGCAATGCCCAGGAAGCACCGACGGCTCTGGTAGAATGGGCTTTCAGCCCTGCAGGAATCGGAAGCCCAAAAGAACGGTAGGCTTCAAGAATCGTTTCCTTGATCCACCGAGCCAAGGTTGACTTGAAAACCTGAAATCCCTTACTCTGGCCCGCGATAAAGACAAGAGCGCATCGGGCCGGCGCCGTGGCGCCGTGCGAGAAATGTAGAGCCGGAGTGCTCTCACCAGATCTAATAAATGCAAATCCTTTTCACATTGGTGAACTGGATGCGGACCCAAGGAGAGTAAGAAGATATCCTGATTGAGATGAAACGGGGATACCTTGGGGAGAAAGTCCGGGACCGGACGTAGAACCACCTTATCCTGGTGAGACACCAGGAAGGGGGCTTTGCCTGACAGCGCTGCTAGCTCAGACACTCTTTTGAGTGATGTGACTGTCACTAGGAAGGCTATCTTTTGCGAAAGGCGAGATAGAGAGATCCCGCATCGGCTCGAAAAGTGACTTCTGAAGAGTCATCAGCACCCTGATAAGATCCGAGGGTGCTAACAGACGCTTGTAAGGTGGGACTATGTGGCCAACCCCCTGCAGGAACGTGCGGACCTGCGGAAGCCTGGCTAGACGCTTTTGAAAAAACACGGAAAGCGCCGATACTTGTCCCTTGAGAGAGCCGAGAGACAAGCCCTTGTCCATTCCAGATTGAAGGAAAGAAGAAAAGTGGGCAAGGCAAACGGCCAGGGAGTAAACCCTGAGTCAGCGCACCAATAAGAAGATCCTCCAAGTCCTGTGATAGATCTTGGCGGACGTTGGTTTCCTGGCCTGTCTCATGATGGCAATGACGTCTGGAGATATCCCTGATGACGCTAGGAGCCAGGACTCAATGGCCACACAGTCAGGTTTAGGGCCGCAGAATTCAGAAGGAAAAATGGCCCTTGAGACAGCAAGTCTGGTCGGTCTGGGAGTGCCCACGGTTGACCCACCGTGAGGTGCCACAGATCCGGGTACCACGATCACCTCGGCCAGTCTGGGCGACGAGGATGGCGCGGCGACAGTCTGACCTGATATTGTGTAACACTCTGGGCAGTAGTGCCAGAGGAGGAAATACATAAGGCAGTCGAAACTGCGACCAGTCCTGAAGTAGCGCGTTTGCCGCTAGAGCTCTGTGATCCGTGGACCGAGCCATGTATGCCGGGACTTTGTTGTTGTGCCGAGACGCCATTAGATCGACGTCCGGCGTTCCCCAGCGGCAACAGATCTCTAGAAACACGTCCGGGTGAAGAGACCATTCCCCTGCGTCCATGCCCTGGCGACTGAGAAAATCTGCTTCCCAGTTTTCTACGCCCTGGATGTGAACTGCGGAGATGGTGTAGGCTGTGGCTTCCGCCCACAGCAGAATCCGCCGAACTTCTCGGAAGGCTTGACGACTGCGTGTGCCGCCCTGGTGGTTGATGCACGCAACCGCCGTGGCGATGTCCGACAGAATTCGGATCTGCCTGCCCTCCAGCCACCGCTGGAACGCCTTTAGGGCTAGATACACTGCCCTTATCTCCAGAACATTGATCTGAGGGGAGGACTCTGTCGGAGTCCAGGTTCTCTGAGCCGAGTGGTGGAGGAAGACCGCTCCCCACCCTGACCGACTCGCGTCCGTCGTGACCACAGCCCCGGCTGGGGGCCGGAAGGATTTTCCCTTCGCCCAGGAAGTGGAAAGAAGAGAGACGTTCTTGTCTAGGGACGTCGACCTCCTGTCCCATTTGTGGTGTCCGATAGAAGCGGACGCAGACGAAACTGCGCAAGGGAACTGCCTCCCTTGCTGCCACCATCTTCCTTAGAAAGTGCATGAGGCGCCTCAAGGGGTGTGACTGGGCCCGAAGGAGAGAGTGCACCCCTGTCTGTAGTGAACGCTGATTATGCAGCGGAAGCTTCACTATCGCTGAGAGAGTATGAAACTCCATCCCGAGGTACCTTGGTGAAGACCCGTGGGGCTGTTTCCATGCCGAAGGCAGTGCCCCGAACTGAAGGTGTTCGTCCCCGATGGCGAAACGCAGGAAACGTTGATGCTCTGGTGCAATCGGCACATGGAGATAAGCATCCCTGATGTCGATTGATGCTAGGAAGTCTCCTTGTGCCATCGAGGCGATGACAAAGTGGAGAGATTCTATCCGGAACCGTCAGGTTCTCACATGTCTGTTGAGCAGTGTGAAGTCCAGAACGGGGCGGAATGATCCGTCCTTTCTTGGTACCACGAACAAGTTGGAGTAAAAACCGCGACTACGTTCTGGAAGGGGAACGGGTAACGCAACTCCTCCTGCCTTCAGAGTGTTCACCGCCTGAAAACGTGCATCAGCTCGCTCTGAGGGCGGAGATGTTGTGAAGAAACGAGTCGGAGGACTAGAACTGAGCTCTATCCTGTAACCGTGAGACAGAATATCTCTCATCCAACGGTCTTGGACATGTGGAGACCGCTCCCCTGACCTGGACCGCCATGCAGAAGAGTTTCTCTGGCTCTTCTGTGGCCTGTTGGACGATGAGATGGGGACCTAGCTGAGGGTGCTAAGGTCTCTTTGGTATGGGCTGGGTAAGCACGAGTCCATTCCTTTGGAATGCTCAATCGATTCATCCAATTGTGCGCCAAACAATCGGTCGCCAGAAAATGGCAAACCGGACAAGAGCTTCTTGGAAGCAGAGACTGCCTTCCATTCCCGTAGCCACATGGCCCTGCGGACTGCCACCGGATTGGCGGATGCTACCGCTGTACGGCAAGCCGAGTCCAGGACAGCATTCATGGCGTAGGATGAAAATACCGACGCCTGGGACGTCGAAGACGCTAATTGCGGAGCAGAGTATGCCCGCATTAATCTCAGACAGAGCAGCTGAGATAGCCTGGAGTGCCCACACTGCTGTAAAGGCTGGGGCAACAGACGCGCCTATGGCTTCAATAGATGGATTTTATTAGGAGCTCTATCTGCCTGTCCGTGGCATTCTTGAGCGTTGAACCGTCAGCCACTGCTACTACGGAACTAGCCGCCCGTCTAGAGACTGGAGGGCCACCTTGGAACACTGAGCCCAGCCCTTAACCACGTCAGAGGGGAAGGGATAACGTGTGTTATTAATGCGTTTAGTAAAACGCTTGTCCGGGAAAGCCCTGTGCTTCTGGACAGCATCTCTGAAGCATTGAGAGCCACGTCCGGACAGAGTCCTGGGCTGCGACCTCCGCCTCATCCTCTAGAGAGTCCTCAAGCTGAGACTCTTGATGAAGTCGTGAAGTCGGGGAAGATTCTAAGCAAGCCCGCTTAGCCGGTCTGGGACTGCAGTCCGTGCCGGAGTCCCCCATGTAATAACTAGAGGTTCCCCCAGGAGCCCGCTGCGTCGCGGACCGAGCGGGGCCTGTGAGCGATCCCGCAGTGCCCGGGGCCTGTGTAAGGGGCCGGTCTGGGCTGCAAGCTTCTAGTATCTTAGCAGATGTGAAAGTGACTCAGAGAGTTTTTCAACAAAAGCTGCAAACTCTGTCCCTGCCGTCTGGACAGGGGACTCACATGGCCCGAGCAATGCTCACAGTGATCACTGAGTATGTACCTCCGAACTGTGAAAATGCATACAATATTATATATATATATATATATATATATATATTATATACAGTTCAGCACTCTGGGTAGCCCAGCTCGATGGGAAGAAGCCACCTGGCTTACCGACCGCTCAAGCAGTGTGTGCTGCTGAAAAACATGGCTGTCGGCGTTTACAGGGGAAGAGGGGGCCGTGGGCGTAACCCCAAAAGTGCGGGAATCTGGAGTCTCGGAGTGAAAAGTGAGGGGGGCGGAGGACAGCCAAGTGTGCTCCAGCCCTCACTGTCGGCGTCAGACCGACCGTCCCGCCCCTCCCCCTGACTGGCAGGTCCAGGGGCGGGAGTTTAAGGCACTAGGCCGCAAAAGCCGGGGGCTAAAGTTAAAAACCTCGGCCGGCCAGCAGGCGCGGTCGGCGCGGTAGTCCCGTACTACCCCCGCAGTCGCCGCCAAGTCTGAGGCCAAGGTGCTCCATGCACCGTCCCCGAGGGGACACTGAGTACCTGTGCGGGAATCTGTGCCGTAGAGTGATTAGTGAGGGGGGCGGAGGACAGCCCAGTCTGCTCCAGCCCTCACTGTCGGCGTCAGCCCGACCGTCCCGCCCTTCCCCCTGACTGGCAGGTCCGGGGGCGGGAGTTTAAGGCACTAGGCCGCAAAAGCCGGGGGCTAAAGTTGAATACCGCGGCCGGCCAGCAGGCACGGTCGGCGCGGTAGTCCCGTACCAACCCCGAAATCGCTGCCAAGTCTAAGTCCAAGGTGCTCCATGCACGGAGCGCGGTCGGCGCGGTAGTCCCGGCGTCATACCAATCACTGCAGTCGCTGCAGCGTCTGAGGTCCAGGTGCTCTATGCACCGTCCCCAAGGGGACACAGAGTACCTGTAGATGCAGGGCCCTGTCCCTGATGATACTCAGTCTCCTGTCTGTCAGATACCCTCAGGGGCTGCGGAGGGAGCCCGGTCCCAGTGCCTGGATGACCGGATAGGATCCCACTTCTCCCAGAGCCCCTAAGGGATGGGGAAGGAAAACGGCATGTGGCTCCTGCCTGTGTACCCGCAATGGGTACCTCAACCTTAACAACACCGCCGACTCAGTGGGGTGAGAAGGGAGCATGCCGGGGGCCCTGTGGGGGCCCTCTTTTCTTCCATCCGATAAAATCAGCAGCTGCTGCTGACTAAAATGGGAGCATGAGTGCATGTGTGCCTCCTTCAACACAAAGCATAAAAACTGATGAGCCCGTGATGCACGGGAGGGTGTATAGCAGAGGGGAGGGGTTACACTTTTTAAAGTGTAATACTTTGTGTGGCCTCCGGAGGCAGAAGCTATACACCCAATTGTCTGGGTCTCCCAATGGAGCGACAAAGAAAACAAAAACGTGGGGTCCCCCCCCAAATTAGATCACCAGCCAAGGTGAAGCGGACAGCTGGGGTCTGGTATTCTCAGGGTGGGAAGAGCCATGGTTATTGGACTCTTCCCAGCCTAAAAATAGCAGGCCGCAGCCGCCCCAGAAGTGGCGCATCCATTAGATGCGCCAATCCTGGCGCTTCGCTCCAGCTCATCCCGCGCCCTGGTGCGGTGGCAAACGGGGTAATATACGGGGTTGATACCAGCTGTAATGTCACCTGGCATCAAGCCCTGGGGTTAGTGATGTCACGGCATCTAAACAGATACCCGACATCACTAACCCAGTCAAGTAATAGAAAAAAATAAAGACAAAAAAAAAAATTTATTTGAAAAAAAAACTCCCCGAAACATTCCTCTTTCACCAATTTATTGAAAATAAATAAATTTCGGTCGCTGTAATCCATTTTGGAGGTCCCTCGGCGACTCTGGACCTTCTAGAATATGGGGGGCACGTTCAGGGAACGTATCCCCCATTTTCTGGAAGCGCAAGCTCTCCATGAGCAGTGTGAGTGCAGTAATCTGAGAATACTGCACTCACACTGCCCCGGTCCAACTTAGGGCAGAGTGACCTGCAGTAACCTCATTCCAGAATATGAGGGGCACGCTCACAGAACGTACCCCCCATTTTCTGGAATAGCAGCCTCTCCATGTGAGGAGTGTGGCTGCAGATCACTATACTCACCCTCCCCCGGTCCACAGTGCAGCAGCCTGTGCAGTAGCGACGTCAGCGTCCCTGCTTGCAGGGATCCAGCTGACAGCCGCTGTCTGCGCATGCGCCGCCAGCATTCAAGAAGGAGGCGGCGTGATCGCGGGGACGGAGCACCAGCAGCCAGGTAACGTAAAACCGGGGGCGGGGGCGGGTGACGCTGGGACAACTTTCTGCCGCATGTGACCTGTCACATGCGGCAGAAAGAGCAGGATGAATGCGGCCGTGCGCTGTGCGCCGCAATCTTGCATGCTCCGGAGGGGGGGGGGGGAGGGGGAGGGGGAGCGCGCTAGAGAACCGGAGGGGGCTCCGGTAAACCAGAGGGCTCCGGTGGACCGGAGGAGGGGTCAGGGGTAGGACATTTCCCTCCGATCTGAAATGTTTCATCATTTCAGATCAGAGGGAAATGAATGCACTGGCAGCGGCAGCAGCAGCTTTCAGCGCGCGTCGGCACCATCTTGCAAGCTCTGGAGAACCGGAGGGGGCTCCGGGGGACCAGAGATCTCCGGTGTACCGGAGGAGGGATCAGGGGGAGGACATTTCCCTCCGATCTGAAATGTTTGATCATTTCAGATCGGAGGGAAATGAATGCAGAGCCGGCGGCGGCAGTTTTCGCCGCGCGTCGGCGCCATTTTGGATGTCCTGTGGGGGGGTGGGGGGGGGTGGGGGTTGATTTCTCCGGTACCGGGGGCTTTGGGGGCACTAGGGGCTTATATTTCTTTATCATCTGACATGTTTGATCATGTCAGATGAGAAAGAAATCAGTATTATTTGCCATTTTTTTTTTTTTTAATGTGACCGGCGGTATACGGTGTATACCGCCGGTCACATTATCGGGGTCCAAAAAAAACACCCCGATTCATAATCTTGGGGGTCTCTCAGCTACCTCCGGTAGCTGAAACCCCCGAGATTTTTCGTCACTGGGGGGCGCTACAAGCTTTTTCCGGCCTGACGTCTCAAGACGTCGGAACAGAATAAGTACCCTGTTTTTCCGACGTCCTGAGACGTTAGGCCGTCGCTATGGGGTTAAGGAGCAACATAACGTTTTGACAGATAATTACAAGCCGACTGCTTGGAATCAGGACCATATAGAAACTATCACCAGCACCATACCAAGGGGAAGAAGGGAATTTTGTTTACTTACCGTAAATTCCTTTTCTTCTAGCTCCAATTGGGAGACCCAGACAATTGGGTGTATAGCTACTGCCTCCGGAGGCCACACAAAGCACTACACTTAAAAGTGTAAAGCCCCTCCCCTTCTGCCTATACACCCCCCGTGGGATCACGGGCTCCTCAGTTTTAGTGCAAAAGCAAGAAGGAGGAAAGCCAATAACTGGTTTAAAAACAAATTCGATCCGAAGAAACATCGGAGAACTGAAACCATTCAACATGAACAACATGTGTACCCGAAAAAACAAAAATCCCTAAGAAAACAGGGCGGGTGCTGGGTCTCCCAATTGGAGCTAGAAGAAAAGGAATTTACGGTAAGTAAACAAAATTCCCTTCTTCTTTGTCGCTCCTAATTGGGAGACCCAGACAATTGGGACGTCCAAAAGCAGTCCCTGGGTGGGTAAAATAACACCTCGTGATAGGGCCGAAAAAACAGCCCTTTCCTACAGGTGGGCAACCGCCGCCTGAAGGACTTGTCTACCTAGGCTGGCGTCCGCCGAAGCGTAGGTATGCACCTGATAATGCTTGGTAAAAGTGTGCAGACTCGACCAGGTAGCCGCCTGGCACACCTGCTGAGCCGTAGCCTGGTGCCGTAATGCCCAGGACGCACCCACGGCTCTGGTAGAATGGGCCTTCAGCCCTGAGGGAACCGGAATCCCAGCAGAACGGTAGGCTTCAAGAATTGGTTCCTTGATCCACCGAGCCAGGGTGGATTTGGAAGCTTGCGACCCTTTACGCTGACCAGCGACAAGGACAAAGAGTGCATCCGAGCGGCGCAGAGGCGCCGTGCGGGAAATGTAGATTCTGAGTGCTCTCACCAGATCCAACAAATGCAAATCCTTTTCACATTGATGAACTGGATGAGGACACAAAGAAGGCAAGACGATATCCTGATTGAGATGAAAGGGGGATACCACCTTAGGGAGAAACTCCGGAATCGGGCGCAGAACCACCTTGTCCTGGTGAAACACCAGAAAGGGAGATTTGCATGACAGCGCTGCTAGCTCGGACACTCTCCGAAGAGACGTGACCGCTACTAGAAAGGCCACTTTCTGTGAAAGGCGAGAAAGGGAAACATCCCTCATAGGCTCGAAAGGCGGCTTCTGGAGAGCAATTAGAACCCTGTTCAGATCCCAGGGCTCTAACGGCCGCTTGTAAGGAGGGACGATATGACAAACCCCTTGCAGGAACGTGCGTACCTGAGGAAGTCGTGCTAGGCGTTTCTGAAAAAATACAGATAGCGCTGAGACTTGTCCTTTAAGGGAGCCGAGCGACAAACCTTTATCCAAACCGGATTGCAGGAAAGAAAGAAGAGTAGGCAATGCAAATGGCCAGGGAGAAACTCCCTGAGCAGAGCACCAAGATAAGAATATCTTCCACGTCCTGTGGTAGATCTTGGCGGAGGATGGTTTTCTAGCCTGTCTCATGGTGGCAATGACCTCTTGAGATAATCCTGAAGACGCTAGGATCCAGGACTCAATGGCCACACAGTCAGGTTCAGGGCCGCAGAATTCTGATGGAAAAACGGCCCTTGGGACAACAAGTCTGGTCGGTCTGGATAGTGCTCACGGTTGGCCTACCGTGAGGTGCCACAGATCCGGGTACCACGACCTCCTCGGCCAGTCTGGAGCGACGAGGATGGCGCGGCGGCAGTCGGACCTGATCTTGCGCAGCACTCTGGGCAACAGTGCCAGAGGTGGAAACACATAAGGTAGCCGGAACCGCGACCAATCTTGAACTAAGGCGTCCGCCGCCAGAGCTCGGTGATCGTGAGACCGTGCCATGAAAGCCGGGACCTTGTTGTTGTGCCGGGACGCCATTAGGTCGACGTCCGGCATCCCCCAGCGGCGACAGATCTCCTGAAACACGTCCGGGTGAAGAGACCATTCCCCTGCGTCCATACCCTGGCGACTGAGGAAGTCTGCTTCCCAGTTTTCCACGCCTGGGATGTGAACTGCGGATATGGTGGATGCCATGTCTTCCACCCACGTCAGAATCCGCCGGACTTCCTGGAAGGCTTGCCGACTGCGTGTTCCTCCTTGGTGGTTGATGTATGCCACCGTTGTGGAGTTGTCCGACTGAATTCGGATCTGCTTGCCTTCCAGCCACTGCTGGAAGGCTTGTAGGGCAAGATACACTGCTCTGATTTCCAGAACATTGATCTGAAGGGTGGACTCTTGCTGAGTCCACGTACCTTGAGCCCTGTGGTGGAGAAAAACTGCTCCCCACCCTGAAAGACTCGCGTCTGTCGTAACCACCGCCCAGGATGGGGGTAGAAAGGACTTTCCTTTTGACAATGAAGTGGGAAGAAGCCACCACCGAAGAGATTCCTTGGCCGCCTGAGAAAGGGAGACGTTCCTGTCGAGGGACGTCGACTTCCCGTCCCATTGGCGGAGAATGTCCCATTGTAGTGGACGCAGATGAAACTGCGCGAAAGGGACTGCCTCCATTGTTGCTACCATCTTCCCTAGGAAGTGCATGAGGCGTCTCAAGGGGTGTGACTGGCCTTGAAGGAGAGATTGCACCCCTGTCTGTAGTGAACGCTGTTTGTCCAGCGGAAGCTTCACTATCGCTGAGAGAGTATGAAACTCCATGCCAAGATATGTTAGCGATTGGGTCGGGGTCAGATTTGACTTTGAAAAGTTGATGATCCACCCGAAACTCTGGAGAGTCTCCAGCGCAACGTTCAGGCTGTGTTGGCATGCCTCTTGAGAGGGTGCCTTGACCAGTAGATCGTCCAAATACGGGATCACAGAGTGACCTTGAGAGTGCAGGACTGCTACTACTGCTGCCATGACCTTGGTGAAGACCCGTGGGGCTGTCGCCAGCCCGAAAGGCAGAGCTACGAACTGAAGGTGTTCGTTTCCTATAACGAAGCGTAGAAAACGCTGATGCTCTGGAGCAATCGGCACGTGGAGATAAGCATCCTTGATGTCTATTGATGCTAGGAAATCTCCTTGAGACATTGAGGCGATGACGGAGCGGAGGGATTCCATCCGGAACCGCCTGGTTTTCACGTGCTTGTTGAGCAGTTTTAGATCCAGAACGGGACGGAAAGACCCGTCCTTTTTTGGCACCACAAACAAATTGGAGTAAAAACCGTGACCTTGCTCCTGAAGAGGAACAGGGGTCACCACTCCTTCTGCCTTTAGAGTGCACACCGCTTGCAGAAGAGCATCGGCTTGGTCGGGAGGTGGAGAAGTTCTGAAGAATCGAGTTGGAGGACGAGAACTGAACTCTATCCTGTACCCGTGAGACAGAATGTCTCTCACCCAACGGTCTTTGACCTGTGGCAGCCAAATGTCGCCAAAGCGGGAGAGCCTGCCACTGACCGAGGATGCGGAGAGAGGAGGCCGAAAGTCATGAGGAAGCCGCCTTGGTAGCGGGTCTTCCGGCTGTCTTTTTTGGGCGTGACTGAGCCCGCCAAGAATCTGAGCTCCTCTGATCCTTTTGAGTCCTTTTGGACGAGGAGAATCGGGACCTGCCCGAGCCTCGAAAGGACCGAAACCCCGACTGTCCCCCCCTGTTGGGGTTTGTTTGGTCTGGGCTGAGGTAAGGATGAATCCTTACCCTTGGACTGTTTAATGATTTCATCCAAACGCTCACCAAACAGTCGGTCACCAGAAAATGGCAAACTGGTTAAGCACTTTTTGGAAGCAGAATCTGCCTTCCATTCCCTTAACCACAAGGCTCTGCGTAAAACCACGGAGTTGGCGGACGCCACTGCCGTACGGCTCGTAGAGTCCAGGACAGCATTAATCGCGTAAGACGCAAATGCAGACATTTGAGAGGTTAAGGATGCCACCTGCGGAACAGATGTACGTGTGACCGTGTCAATCTGTGTAAGACCAGCTGAAATAGCTTGGAGTGCCCATACGGCTGCGAAAGCTGGAGCAAACGACGCGCCGATAGCTTCATAGATGGATTTCAACCAGAGCTCCATCTGTCTGTCAGTGGCATCTTTAAGTGCAGCCCCATCTTCCACTGCAACTATGGATCTAGCCGCAAGCCTGGAGATTGGAGGATCCACCTTGGGACACTGGGTCCAGCCCTTGACCACGTCAGGGGGAAAGGGATAACGTGTATCCTTAAGCCGTTTGGAGAAACGCTTATATGGATAAGCGTGGTGTTTCTGGACTGACTCTCTAAAGTCAGAGTGGTCCAGAAAGAAGGGAATTTTGTTACTTACCGTAAATTCCTTTTCTTCTAGCTCCAATTGGGAGACCCAGACGATTGGGTGTATAGCTACTGCCTCCGGAGGCCACACAAAGCACTACACTAAAAAGTGCAAGGCCCCTCCCCTTCTGGCTATACACCCCCCGTGGGATCACGGGCTTGCTCAGTTTTAGTGCTAAAGCAAGAAGGAGGAAAGCCAATAACTGGTTTAAACAAATTCAATCCGAAGAAACATCGGAGAACTGAAACCGTTCAACATGAACAACATGTGTACCCGAAAAAAACAAAAATCCCGAAGGAAACAGGGCGGGTGCTGGGTCTCCCAATTGGAGCTAGAAGAAAAGGAATTTACGGTAAGTAACAAAATTCCCTTCTTCTTCGGCGCTCCATTGGGAGACCCAGACGATTGGGACGTCCAAAAGCAGTCCCTGGGTGGGTAAAGTAATACCGCAAGTTTGAGCTGCAAAACAGCCCTCTCCTACAAGGAGGCAACCGCCGCCTGCAGGACTCTTCTACCTAGGCTGGCGTCCGCCGAAGCGTAGGTATGCACCTGATAATGTTTGGTGAAAGTGTGCAGACTCGACCAGGTAGCTGCCTGGCACACCTGTTGAGCCGTAGCCTGGTGTCGTAATGCCCAGGACGCACCCACGGCTCTGGTAGAATGGGCCTTCAGCCCTGATGGAACCGGCAGCCCAGCAGAACGGTAGGCTTCAAGAATTGGTTCCTTGATCCATCGAGCCAGGGTGGATTTGGAAGCCTGCGATCCTTTGCGCTTACCAGCGACAAGGACAAAAAGTGCATCCGAGCGGCGCAGGGGCGCCGTGCGGGAAATGTAGATTCTGAGTGCTCTCACGAGATCCAACAAATGTAAATCCTTTTCAAAACGATGAACTGGATGAGGACAAAAAGAAGGCAAGGAGATATCCTGATTGAGATGAAAGGAGGATACCACCTTAGGGAGAAACTCCTGAATCGGGCGCAGCACTACCTTGTCCTGGTGAAAAACCAGGAAGGGAGCTTTGGATGACAACGCTGCCAGCTCGGATACCCTCCGAAGAGACGTGACCGCTACCAGAAAAGCCACTTTCTGTGAAAGTCGAGAAAGTGAAACATCCTTCAGAGGCTCGAAGGGCGGCTTCTGGAGAGTAACTAGTACCCTGTTCAGATCCCATGGATCTAACGGCCGTTTGTACGGAGGGACGATGTGACAAACCCCCTGCAGGAACGTGCGTACCTGAGGAAGTCGTGCTAGACGCTTTTGAAAAAATACCGATAGCGCTGAGACTTGCCCTTTAAGGGAGCCGAGGGATAAGCCTTTTTCCAAACCAGATTGCAGGAAGGAAAGAAAAGTAGGCAATGCAAATGGCCAGGGGGACACTCTGTGTGTCGAGCACCAGGATAAGAAAATCTTCCACGTTCTGTGGTAGATCTTAGCAGACGTGGGCTTCCTAGCCTGTCTCATGGTGGCCACGACCCCTTGAGATAATCCTGAAAATGCTAGTATCCAGGACTCAATGGCCACACAGTCAGGTTCAGGGCCGCAGAATTCAGATGGAAAAACGGCCCTTGTGACAGTAAGTCTGGCCGGTCTGGTAGCGCCCACGGTTGGCCGACCGTGAGATGCCACAGATCCGGATACCACGACCTTCTCGGCCAGTCTGGGGCGACGAGCAGGACGCGGCGGCACTCGGACCTGATCTTGCGTAGCACTCTGGGCAAGAGTGCCAGAGGGGGAAACACATAGGGCAGTTGGAACTGCGACCAATCTTGCACTAAGGCGTCTGCCGCCAGAGCTCTGTGATCGCGAGACCGTGCCATGAACGTTGGGACCTTGTTGTTGTGCCGGGACGCCATTAGGTCGACGTCCGGCCTTCCCCAGCGGCGACAGATTTCCTGAAACACGTCCGGGTGAAGGGACCATTCCCCTGCGTCCATACCCTGGCGACTGAGGAAGTCCGCTTCCCAATTTTCTACGCCGGGGATGTGAACTGCGGAGATGGTGGAGGCCGTGGCCTCCACCCATAACAGAATCCGTCGGACTTCCTGGAAGGCTTGCCGACTGCGTGTCCCGCCTTGGTGATTGATGTATGCCACCGCTGTGGAGTTGTCCGACTGAATTCGGATCTGCTTTCCCTCCAGCCACTGCTGGAAGGCTTGTAGGGCAAGATACACTGCCCTGATTTCCAGAACATTGATCTGAAGGGTGGACTCCTGCTGAGTCCACGTACCCTGAGCCCTGTGGTGGAGAAAAACTGCTCCCCACCCTGACAGACTCGCGTCTGTCGTGACCACCGCCCAGGATGGGGGTAGGAAGGACCTTCCCTGTGATAATGAGGTGGGAAGAAGCCACCATTGAAGAGAGTCCTTGGTCGTCTGGGAAAGGGAGACTTTCTTGTCTAAGGACGTCGACTTCCCGTCCCATTGGCGGAGAATGTCCCATTGAAGTGGGCGCAGATGAAACTGCGCAAACGGGACTGCCTCCATTGCTGCCACCATCTTCCCTAGGAAGTGCATGAGGCGTCTTAAGGGGTGCGACTGTTCTTGAAGGAGCGAATGCACCCCTGACTGTATTGAACGCTGCTTGTCCATCGGAAGCTTCACTGTCGCTGAGAGAGTATGAAACTCCATGCCAAGATATGTTAGCGATTGGGTCGGTGACAGATTTGACTTTGAAAAGTTGATGATCCACCCGAAAGTCTGGAGAGTCTCCAGCGCAACGTTCAGGCTGTGTTGGCATGCCTCTTGAGAGGGTGCATTGACAAGTAGATCGTCCAAGTAAGGGATCACCGAGTGTCCCTGAGAGTGCAAGACTGCTACCAGTGCTGCCATGACCTTGGTGAAAACCCGTGGGGCTGTCGCCAGACCAAATGGCAGGGCTACGAACTGAAGGTGTTCGTCTCCTATAACGAAGCGTAGAAAACGCTGGTGTTCTGGAGCAATCGGCACGTGGAGATAAGCATCTTTGATGTCTATTGATGCTAGGAAATCTCCTTGAGACATCGAGGCAATGACGGAGCGGAGGGATTCCATCCGGAACCGCCTGGTTTTCACGTGCTTGTTGAGCAGTTTTAGGTCCAGAACAGGACGGAAAGAGCCGTCCTTTTTTGGCACCACAAACAGATTGGAGTAAAAACCTTGACCTCGTTCCTGAAGAGGAACAGGGATCACCACTCCCTCTGCCCTTAGCGAACACACCGCTTGCAGAAGAGCATCGGTTCGGTCGGGATGTGGGGAGGTTCTGAAGAACCGAGGCGGGGGACGAGAACTGAATTCTATCCGGTACCCGTGAGACAAAATGTCTGTTACCCACCGGTCTTTGACCTGTGGCAGCCAAATGCCGCAAAAGCGGGAGAGCCTGCCACCGACCGAGGATGCGGAGAGAGGAGGCCGAAAGTCATGAGGCAGCCGGCTTGGAAGCGGTTCCTCCGGCTGCTTTCTTTGGGCGTGAGTGAGTCCGCCAGGAATCTGAGCTCCTCTGCTCCTTCTGAGTCCTTTTGGACGAGGAGAATTGGGTCCTGCCCGAACCTCGAAAGGACCGAAACCTCGACTGTCCCTTCCACTGTTGAGGTTTGCTTGATCTAGGCTGGGGTAAGGAAGAGTCCTTACCCTTGGACTGTTTAATGATTTCCGCCAATTGCTCACCAAACAGCCTGTCTTGAGATAATGGCAAACTGGTTAAGCATTTTTTTTTGGAAGCAGAATCTGCTTTCCATTCCTTTAACCATAAGGCTCTGCGTAAAACCACCGAGTTGGCGGACGCCATTGACGTACGGCTGGTAGAGTCCAAGACCGCATTGATAGCGTAAGTCGCAAACGCAGACATTTGTGAAGTCAAGGACGCCACCTGCGGCACTGATGAACGTATGATAGAGTCCACCTGCGCCAGACCAGCTGAAATAGCCTGGAGTGCCCACACGGCTGCGAATGCTGGAGCAAACGACGCGCCGATAGCTTCATAGACAGATTTTAACCAAAAGGTCCATCTGTCTGTCATTGGCATCTTTAAGTGAAGCCCCATCTTCCACTGCAACTATGGATCTAGCCGCAAGCCTGGAGATTGGGGGGGTCTACCTTCGGACACTGGGTCCAGCGTTTGACCACGTCAGGGGGAAAGGGATAACGTGTATCCTTAAGACGTTTGGAGAAACGCTTATCTGGATAAGCATGGTGTTTCTGGACTGCTTCTCTGAAGTCTGCGTGGTCCAGAAAAGAGCTCAATTTACGTTTGGGATACCTAAAATGGAATTTCTCCTGCTGTGCTGCTGCCTCCTCCGCTGGAGGAGAAATATCCAGCAGTCTATTGATGGCCGCTATAAGATCATTCACCATGGCGTCACCATCAGGGGTATCCAGGTTGAGAGCAGTCTCAGGATTGGACTCCTGATCACCTAGCTCTGTCTCATCATACAGAGAATCCTCTCGCTGAGACCCTGACCAGCGTGATGACGCCGAGGGTCTCTCCCAGCGAGCTCGCTTAGGCTGCCTGGAACTGTCGTCCGAGTCAGAGCCTTCAGCCTGTGATGTCTGGGACCCCCTTGGAGCACGGATTAGTTCCAGCTGAGGGGGACCTGAGAACATTGAATCAGCAGTGCCCATGGTCTGAGTGACCGGCCTGGACTGCAAGGTTTCTAGAATTTTTGTCATAGTCACAGACATCTTATCAGCAAAAACTGCAAATTCTGTCCCCGTCACCGGGGCAGGGTTCACAGGCGTCTCTGCCTGGGCCACTACTAGCATAGACTCTGGCTGACGAAGTGGCACAGGGACCGAACATTGCACACAATGGGGGTCAGGGGAACCTGCCGGTAGATCAGCCCCACATGCGGTACAGGCAGCATATGAAGCCCGTGCCTTGGCACCCTTGCTTTTTGCGGATGACATGCTGTTGTCTCCTCAGAGCAATATAGGGATATAAGCCAAGAAGCGACCGTACAGTGCAATATATAGTTACAGATAAAGTACACAAAAACTACACTGTGGCACTAGTGGGGACAGCACCTAGGTGCTGCTTACCGCCCGCTTAACAGCGGTTGTGTGGTCGCCAGAATCCCTTGTCTGGGTCTCCCAGGGCTATGTCCGTTCTCCAGCTCAGACTGCGTGCAGGAATGGCTGCCGGCGTCCTGTGAAGAGGGGCGGGCCGTGGGCGTGCTGCAGACAAAGAGCGGGAACTGGCGTCCCACTGTGCCCAGTGAGAGGGCTGGAGTATGTAAATAAGACTCCAGCCCTCAGCGCTGCTATTGTACAGCGTCTCTCCCCTTCCCTGACTGACAGGGCTGGGGGCGGGAACGAAGCGTAACTAGGCCGCAGAAGCCGGGGACTAGATTTACAAGCGCTGCCGTCGTAAAAGCACGGTCGGCGCGAAGTCCCCGGCGCACCACAAGTCTCAGCCGCGCCGCAGTCACCATGGCGGCCGGCGCGGTAGTTCCCCACACATAAACTCACTCAGCAAAGCTGCAGTGAGTATAACCCCAAGCGCGCAGCGCTACCGTCCCCGGCGCACTAGAACACCCAGCAACGCTGGAGTGTGTCTGTGCCTGTCTGCACGGGGACACAGAGTACCTGAATGTTGCAGGGCCTTGTCCCTGACGGCACCCTAGCTCCGTATCCAGCAGGATATCCGGGTCTGTGGATGGAGCCCGGCCTCAGAGTCTGGAGGCCGGTAAGATCCCACTTCACCAGAGCCCTTCAGGGGGATGGGGAAGGAAAACAGCATGTGGGCTCCAGCCTCCGTACCCGCAATGGGTACCTCAACCTTAACAAACACCGCCGACAAAAGTGGGGTGAGAAGGGAGCATGCTGGGGGCCCTAGTATGGGCCCTCTTTTCTTCCATCCGACATAGTCAGCAGCTACTGCTGACTAAACAGTGGAGCTATGCGTGGATGTCTGACCTCCTTCGCACAAAGCATAAAACTGAGCAAGCCCGTGATCCCACGAGCGGTGTATAGCCAGAAGGGGAGGGGCCTTGCACTTTTTAGTGTAGTGCTTTGTGTGGCCTCCGGAGGCAGTAGCTATACACCCAATCGTCTGGGTCTCCCAATGGAGCGCCGAAGAAAGTACTTAATTTACGCTTGGGATACCTGAAATGGAATTTCTCCTGCTGTGAAGCTGACTCCTCCACTGGAGGAGCTGGGGGAGAAATATCCAACATTCTATTGATGGACGCTATAAGATCATTCACTATGGCGTCACCATCAGGAGTATCCAGATTGAGAGCGGTCTCAGGATCAGAATCCTGATCAGCTACCTCCGCCTCATCATACAGAGAGTCCTCCTGCTGGGACCCTGACCAGTGTGATGAAGTCGAGGGCCGCTCATAGCGAGCTCGCTTAGGCTGTCTGGGACTGTCGTCCGTGTCAGAGCCTTCACCCTGGGATGCATGGGACACCCCCGGAGCCCGGAGCTGTTCCAACTGAGGGGGACCAGAGAGCAATGATTCAACAGTGCCCATGGTCTGAGTCACTGGTCTAGACTGCAAAGTTTCTAGAATTTTAGTCATAGTCACAGACAATCTATCCGCAAAAACTGCAAACTCCGTCCCCGTCACCTGGACAGTATTCACAGGTGGTTCTCCCTGGGTCACCTCTAGCAGAGGCCCCGGCCGAGCAAGTGCCACAGGGGCCGAGCACTGCACACAATGGGGGTCAGTGGAACCTGCCGGTAGAGTAGCCTCACATGCGGTACAAGCAGCATAGAAAGCCTGTGCCTTGGCACCCTTGCTTTTTGCGGATGACATGCTGTTGTCTCCTCTGAGTAATCTAGGAGGGTATATAGCCAAGAATCACCAGCGACCGTACAGTGCAATGTATAGCATGCAAGCATAAAAATACAAATGTACACTTCGGCACTAGTGGGGTCAGCACCAGAGGTGCCGCTTACCGCCCGCGCAAACGCGGGTGTGTGGTCGCCAGAATCCAGTGTCTGGGTCTCCCAGAATTTGTCTCCCCTCTCCAGCTCAGACTGCACACAGGAATGGCTGCCGGCGTTCTGTGAAGAGGGGCGGACCGTGGGCGTGCCTCAGACAAAGTGCGGGAAACTGGCGTCCCACTGTGTCCAGTGTGAGGGCTGGAGTATGTAAAGTAGACTCCAGCCCTCTGCGCTGATGTTCTGTACAGCGTCCCGCCCTTCCCCTGACTGGCAGGCCTGGGGGCGGGAACGAAGCGAAACTAGGCCGCAAAAGCCGGGGACTCGAGCAATAAGCGCGGCCGTCATATATGCACGGCCAGCGCGGAAGTCCCCGGCGCGCCGCAGCGTAAACTGACAGCAGCGGCCGGCGCGGCAGTTCCCAATACATTAACTCACTCAGCAGAGCTGTAGTGAGTAGTGGCACAAGCGCGCAGCGCTGTTGTCCCCGGCGCACTAACACACCCAGCAATGCTGCAGTGTGTCTGCGCGCGGTCTGTACGGGGACACAGAGTACCTTGACGTAGCAGGGCCATGTCCCTGACGATACTCAGCTCCATATCCAGCAGATTCCCCAGCGGCTGTGGATGGAGCACGGTCTCAGTGCCTGGAGACCGGTAAAATCCCACTTCACCCAGAGCCCTAAGGGGGATGGGGAAGGAAGCAGCATGTGGGCTCCAGCCTCCGTACCCGCAATGGGTACCTCAACCTTAACAAACACCGCCGACAAAAGTGGGGTGAGAAGGGAGCATGCTGGGGGCCCTAGTATGGGCCCTCTTTTCTTCCATCCGACATAGTCAGCAGCTGCTGCTGACTAAACAGTGGAGCTATGCGTGGATGTCTGACCTCCTTCGCACAAAGCATGAAAACTGAGGAGCCCGTGATCCCACGGGGGGTGTATAGGCAGAAGGGGAGGGGCTTTACACTTTTAAGTGTAGTGCTTTGTGTGGCCTCCGGAGGCAGTAGCTATACACCCAATTGTCTGGGTCTCCCAATTAGGAGCGACAAAGAAATAAGGTATATAAAGACACAGAGAGTGACAGATAATGATTGCAGCTGAAAAGGTAAAGATCTCCCCAGGGTCCTAAAGGGGAAAGAGTAAATCCTAAACAGAGAAGATACACAAAACTTCATTCACACCACAGAAGAAAAGATAGAATTTCAAGGAGTAGTTTGTGCAGCCAAACACAGCGACCTTTTGCAGCCGGAAACCTCAGGGTTGTCTGTCAACCATGACACACCCGTGACAGTTGGATGTGATCACAAGAGGATTGCGAGCAATGAACACAAACCAAGGCACCTTGTGATGCCATCAGGTCGACATTTGGAGTGCCCCAGTTAAGGCAAATTTGTTCTTTGAGTAAGAGGTTGCCTTTACTAGGATATCGCCCAGGTGTATATGGAGTCTGTGCTCTCAGTCACGGTAAGTCATAATATACTTACAGAAAGTCATAATACAACGCCTTCTGCTGTGGATCTAGGTGTCAATCAGCAGTCCTCACTAGATCTCATTAATGAGAGGTTATATTCCATCTCAAAATCAATGCTAATCAACTGAAAATTGCCTTGGTGTTATGTAATGCTCAATAACCAAAGGGCTATGTACCACTTTTTAGAGATGATGCAAGACCCTGTTGGAGAGACCACGTTCATAGTTGCTGTACAAAGGCCCTTGTAACCGCACCCTAGCTATCCTCTGGAATCCCACACTCCTCTTTTGTTTAGTTACCCATGCTTGTTTCCTGGGGAGGGAGGAGGGTAATGTACCCCCTATTCTCATTTCCTGGGGAGTGGATGGGGTGTGAATGTGTAACTAATTGCACGTTCATTCCTTGGGAACGGGGGTGTTATGTGTCACCAGAGCTTGTTTCCTAGGAAAGTTCCATGCCAGCAGTGCTTGTTCCTTGGGTTGGGGTCTTGTCATTGCCACGTCTGCTCATTGCGCAGATGCTCCCTGCTTGTCACTGCCAATGCCCGTAGTCAAAAGATTAGGCATACTCTTACAATGAAGCAGCTCTTGTGCTCCTCTTTCGTCCTGCAGACTCCTGGTCCGGTCATCCTTGTCTCTATTAGCTGCCTCCATACCCTGCACTCCTCTCCTGCTCCAGTAAAATTGGGATGCTTCCCTCAGCACAGTGTGGTTTCCCGAGAGCAAGTCTGTTCGCACAAGATCACGCTGTGACAGACGATTCTGTGTAATTACCCAAGGTGAAGTCCCACCCAGTATAAAGATACACCCACTGAGAATGCTGTGGGAACCACCCTGTCGGTGAAGGCATATAAATTAGCATATTGGGTGCCCCAAAGAAAACACCCAATATCTTGGCAACTATAGGATAAATTTATATATATATTAAAAAAAAAAAAAAAAGGCATATTCAGAAAAAAAGGTTTAATTAAGATTTAATGAACAACAAAAACAACCACTTTTGACCCCGAAATGTCTTCTCTAAGGGTGAAATGTCTTATTTTTTTAAGAACCGAAATAATAAAATGATCAAGCACATTTAAGAAAGTAACATACATTTACTTCACGAGAGAACAATTTGTTCTTTTTCTAAAAGAAAAGTGGATTTATGTTTGCATTAATAATTCATATCAAACAAGACTAATCCTGCTGTACATCGCACTGGATAGCGTCCTTCTCCTGCGGAGGCGCATCGTCCTCATGCAGAGGCGTATCTTCACGCTGGTTTTCTGCCTCCTCCTTGCAGCTGCTGATCTGTGATGTATTCGAGAGGCTGCTGTGGTCTTTAAGAATCGCCTTTAGTGTGGCCAGTGATGCATTTGTACGTATTCCCGTAGGATCAAAATGCGTCCGGGACACTAGAAACCCAGCTTCTAAGAGGTACTGGATGATTTTGTTCAATCTGTAATAAGAAAAAGGATAGATTTTGTGTGAGTAACATTTGGCGAAGGTGGTATCAGAGACTGACAAGGAACAGACAAGCTGACTTCCACAATATTACAATAGGAGGCATGAACCCGAAAGAAGAACTTACTTTGGTATGTTCAGGCCTCCAATAGCATGCCTGTGAATGCTGTAATAAAATGGAGGGTGCTCCACCCGGACTTCACTCTTCTGTCGTTTAGTAGGAGGTGTGTTCACATCTTGAGATTTTCTTTTCCCTAAAGAGAAATAAATTAAATGCAACGAATGTAAAGTAGGTCTGCCATAACATTAAGGTCACACAGGGCAGCCATAAGCAGCCAAAAGTGGCAAATACAATTCGGCCCCCTGCACCCTTACCCTAAAATGATCCACTGACAGGAGCAGCGGGTAAGACTTACCATCTCTGTCAAGGGGTGAAATATATGAAGCAGCAAGTGAACAGTCAGTTTTTAGAGTTAAGGGCGCTTCTCACGCAGTGACCTTGCTAGCGATGTCGCTCGTGAAAGCACCCGCCCCCGTCGTTTGTGCGTCACGGGCTAATCGCTGCCCGTGGCGCACAATGTCGCTAGTACCCGTCACACATACTTACCTTCCTAGCGACATTGCTGTGGCCGGCAAACAGCCTCTTTTCTAAGGGGGCGGTTCGTGCGGCATCACACGGCAGGCGTCCAATAGAAGTGGAGGGGCGGAGAGCAGCCGCATTAACGTCACTCCCACCTCGTTGCCGGAGGACGCAGGTACGGTGTTGTTCGTCGTTCCTGTAGTGTCACACGTAGTGATGTGTGCTGCCTCAGGAACGACGAACAACCTGCGTCCAAAAGCAGCAACGATATTTTGGAAATTGACGACGTGTCAACAATCAACGATTTGGTAAGTATTTTGCATCGTTAGCGGTCGCTGGTACGTGTCACACGCAACGACGACGCTAACGAGGTCGGATGTGCGTCACGAATTTCTTGACCCCGACGACATCTCGTTAGTAATGTCGTTGCGTGTAACAGGGCTTTTAATGTGCTGAATGTAGGAAAAGAAGGGAATTTTGTTACTTACCGTAAATTCCTTTTCTTCTAGCTCCTATTGGGAGACCCAGACGATTGGGTGTATAGCTACTGCCTCCGGAGGCCACACAAAGCATTACACTAAAAAGTGTAAGGCCCCTCCCCTTCTGGCTATACACCCCCAGTGGGATCACTGGCTCACCAGTTTTAGTGCAAAAGCAAGAAGGAGGAAAGCCAATAACTGGTTAAACAAATTCACTCCGAGTAACATCGGAGAACTGAAAAACCGTTCAACATGAACAACATGTGTACCCGAAAAAACCCAAAAATCCCGAAGGACAACAGGGCGGGTGCTGGGTCTCCCAATAGGAGCTAGAAGAAAAGGAATTTACGGTAAGTAACAAAATTCCCTTCTTCTTCGTCGCTCCATTGGGAGACCCAGACGATTGGGACGTCCAAAAGCTGTCCCTGGGTGGGTAAAGTAATACCTCAAGTTAGAGCTGCAAAACAGCTCTCCCCTACGAGGAGGCAACCGCCGCCTGCAGGACTCTTCTACCTAGGCTGGCGTCTGCCGAAGCATAGGTATGCACCTGATAATGTTTGGTGAAAGTGTGCAGACTCGACCAGGTAGCTGCCTGGCACACCTGTTGAGCCGTAGCCTGGTGTCGTAATGCCCAGGACGCACCCACGGCTCTGGTAGAATGGGCCTTCAGCCCTGATGGAACCGGAAGCCCAGCAGAACGGTAGGCTTCAAGAATTGGTTCTTTGATCCATCGAGCCAGGGTGGCTTTGGAAGCCTGCGACCCTTTGCGCTTACCAGCGACAAGGACAAAGAGTGCATCGGAACGGCGCAGGGGCGCCGTGCGGGAAATGTAGATTCTGAGTGCTCTCACCAGATCTAACAAATGTAAATTCATCTCATACCGATGAACTGCATGAGGACAAAAAGAAGGCAAAGAGATATCCTGATTAAGATGAAAAGAGGATACCACCTTCGGGAGAAACTCCTGAATGGGGCGCAGCACTACCTTGTCCTGGTGGAAGACCAGGAAAGGAGCCTTGGATGACAGCGCTGCTAGCTCAGACACTCTCCGAAGAGATGTGATCGCTACCAGTAAAGCCACTTTCTGTGATAGTCTAGAAAGTGAAACCTCCCTCAGAGGCTCGAAGGGCGGCTTCTGGAGGGCAACTAGTACCCTGTTCAGATCCCATGGATCTAACGGCCGCTTGTACGGGGGTACAATATGACAAACCCCCTGCAGGAACGTGCGCACCTTAGGAAGCCGTGCTAGACGCTTTTGAAAAAAGACGGATAGCGCCGAGACTTGCCCTTTAAGGGAGCCGAGCGACAAACCTTTTTCTAACCCAGATTGCAGGAAAGAAAGAAAGGTAGGCAATGCCAAAGGCCAGGGAGACACTCCCTGAGCAGAGCACCAGGATAAGAATATCTTCCACGTTCTGTGGTAGATCTTAGCGGACGTGGGCTTCCTAGCCTGTCTCATGGTGGCAACGACCCCTTGGGATAATCCTGAAGACCCTAGGATCCAGGACTCAATGGCCACACAGTCAGGTTCAGGGCCGCAGAATTCCGATGGAAAAACGGCCCTTGGGACAGTAAGTCTGGTCGGTCTGGTAGTGCCGACGGGTGGCCGACCGTGAGATGCCACAGATCCGGATACCACGCCCTCCTTGGCCAGTCTGGGGCGACGAGTATGACGCGGCTGTAGTCGGATCTGATCTTGCGTAGCACTCTGGGCAAGAGTGCGAGAGGTGGAAACACATAAGGGAGCCGGAACTGTGACCAATCTTGCACTAAGGCGTCTGCCGCCAGAGTTCTGTGATCGCGAGACCGTGCTATGAAGGTTGGGACCTTGTTGTTGTGCCTGGACGCCATTAGGTCGACGTCCGGCCTTCCCCAGCGGCTACAGATTTCCTGAAACACGTCCGGGTGAAGGGACCATTCCCCTGCGTCCATGCCCTGGCGGCTGAGGAAGTCTGCTTCCCAGTTTTCTACGCCGGGGATGTGAACTGCGGATACGGTGGAGGCCGTGGCTTCCACCCACGTCAGAATCCGCCGGACATCCTGGAAGGCTTGCCGACTGCGTGTCCCTCCTTGGTGATTGATGTATGTCACCGCTGTGGAGTTGTCCGACTGAATTCGGATCTGCTTTCCTTCCAGCCACTGCTGGAAGGCTAGTAGGGCAAGATACACTGCTCTGATTTCCAGAACATGGATCTGAAGGGTGGACTCCTGCTGAGTCCACGTACCCTGAGCCCTGTGGTGGAGAAAAACTGCTCCCCACCCTGACAGACTCGCGTCTGTCGTGACTACCGCCCAAGACGGTGGTAGGAAGGATCTTCCCTGTGATAATGAGGTGGGAAGAAGCCACCATTGCAGAGAGTCCTTCCGAAAAGGATACTTTCCTGTTCAGGGATGTTGACTTCCCGTCCAATTGGCGGAGAATGTCCCAATAAGAGGACGCAGATGAGACTGCGCAAACGGAACCGCCTCCATTGCCGCCACCATCCTCCCGAGGAAGTGCATGAGGCGTCTTAAGGAGTGCGACTGACCTTGACGGAGAGTCTGCACCCCAGTCTGTAGTGACCGCTGCTTGTCCAGCGGAAGCTTCACTAGCGCTGACAGGGTATGAAAACTCGATGCCAAGATACGTTAGTGATTGGGTCGGTGACAGGTTTGACTTTGAAAAGTCGAAGATCCACCCGAACGTCTGGAGAGTCTCCAGCGCAACATTCAGGCTGAGTTGGCATGCCTCTTGAGAGGGTGCCTTGACAAGTAGATCGTCCAAGTAAGGGATCACAGAGTGTCCCTGTGAGTGCAAGACTGCTACCACTGCCGCCATGACCTTGGTGAACACCCGTGGGGTTGTCGCCAGACCGAATGGCAGAGCTACGAACTGAAGATGGTCGTCTCCCATCACGAAACGTAGAAAACATTGGTGCTGTAGCAATCGGCACGTCGAGATAAGCATCTTTGATGTCTATTGATGCTAGGAAATATCCTTGAGACATTGAGGCAATGACGGAGCGGAGGGTTTCATCCGGAACCGCCTGGCCTCCACGTGCTTGTTGAGCAGTTTTAGGTCCAGAACGGAACGGAAAGAGCCATCCTTTTTTGGCACCACAACCAGATTGGAGGAAAACCGTGTCTTGTTCCTGAAGAGGAACAGGGAGTACCACTCCTTATGCCTGCAGAAGAGCATCGGCTCGGTGGGGAGGTGGGGACGTTCTGAAGAATCGAGTCGGAGGACGAGAACAGAACTCTGTCCTGTGCACGTGGGCACAATGTCCCTCACCCACCGGTCTGTGACCTGTGGCAGCTAAATGTCGCCAAAGGCGAGCGAGTCTGCCATCAACCGCGGATGCGGAGAGATGAGAGAGCTGAGAGTCATGAGGAGACCGCCTTGGTAGCGGTTCCTCCGGCTGCCTTCCTTGGGCGTGATTGAGCCCCCGGAAACTGAGCCCCTCTGAGGCTTTTCAGCTCTTCTGGGCGAGGACAATTGGGACCTGCCCGAGCTTGGGAAGGACCGAAACCTCGACTGTCCTTCCAGGACAGCATTATAGGGTAAGTCGCAATGCAGACATTGCGAGGTTACGGACGCCCCTGCGGCACAAATGTACATATGCTCAAGACCAGCTGTGCAAGAACAGCTGAAAAACTTAGGGTGCCCATACGGCTGTAAATGCCGGAGCAACCGACACGCCGATAGCCTCATAGACAGATTTCAACCAGAGTCCATCTGTCTGGCATCTTTAAGTGAAGTCCCATCACCACTGCAACTATAGCTCTAGCCGCAAGCCTGGAGATTGGAGAATCCACCTTTGGACCCTGGGTCCCGCGCTTGACCACGTCAGGGGGAAAAGGATAACGTGTATCGTTAATACGTTTGGAGAAAACGCTTATCTGGTAAGCGTGGTGTTCCTGGACTGCTTCTCTGAAGTCAGCGTGGCCAGAAAAATACTCAATATACGTTTGAGCTACTGAAATGGGACTTCTCCTGCTGTGAAGCTGACTCCTCCGCTGGGGGAGCTGAGGGAGAAAGATCCAACATTCCATTGATGGACGCTATAGGATCATTCCTTATGGCGTCACCATCCGGTGTATCCGGATTGAGAGCGTTGTCAGGATCAAAGTCCTGATGAGCTACGTCTGCCTCATCATACAGAGAGCCTCCTGGGACCCCCCCCCCCGGAGCACCGATTTTATTCCCAATGAGGGTGGCCAGGGAGCAATGATCCAGATTGCCCATGGCCTGTCCGGACTGCAAGTCTCTATCCCATTGCAACTCCATCCCTGTCCTTGGACAGGGTTGACAGGTGGTTCCTTTGGCCACGTCTAGTAGAGACCCCGGCTGACCAAGTGCTCCAGGGGAGCATTGCACACCATGGGGTTCAGTGCCGTGGAACAGTATCACATGCAGTAAAAACAGCATCGAAAGCCTGTGTTGCTTATATGCTGCCGCCGACTAGCCATCTAGGACATAGAGCCAATAATGGCGACCGTACAATGCAATGTATAGCATACAAGCATAAAGTACAATGAACACTGCAGCACATGCAATACAAGCAGCATAGAAGCCTGTGCCTTGGCACCCCTGCTTTTCTGCCGCTGTAGACTAGCCATCTAGGGGAAGATACAGTGCAATGTATAGCATACAAGCATAAGTACAAATGAACGCTGCAACCCCTGCAATACAAGCAGCATAGAAAAAACCTGTGCCTCAGCACCCTTGCTTTTCTGCTGCTGTAGTCTAGTCATTCTAGGCGAAAATAGCCCAGACTAGCGACCGTACAGTGCAGTGTATAGCATACAAGCATAAATACACATGAACACTTCAGTACGTGCAATACAAGCAGCATAGAAAGCCTGTGCCTTAGCACCCCTGCTTTCCTGCTGCTGATGTGTCGCCATCTAAGAGGGCATATAGCCAAAGATAGCGATCTATGCAGTGTAAGCATAAAAATACAAATGGACAACTGCGGTATTTAGTGGGGTCAGCACTTCAGGTGCCGCTTACCGCCCGCCTATAAGCGGGTGTGTGGTCGCCCTAGTCCTGTGCCTGGTTGCCCAGAGTCCGATCTCTCAGCTCGGACTGCAGGAATGGCTGCCGGCGTCTTCTCCAGCTCGTGTGAGTAGGGGCGGGCCGTGGGCGTGCCCCCAAGTCAGAGCGGGAAACCGGCGTCCCACAGTGTCCAGTGAGAGGGCTGGAGCATGTAAATAAGGCTCCAGCCCTCGGCGCTGCTGATTGTACAGCGTCTCTCCCCTACCCTGATTGACAGGGTGGGGGCGGGAACGAAGCGGAGCTAGGCCGCAAAAGCCGGGGACTGGATTTATAAGCGCCGCCGCCGTAAAAGCGCGGTCGGCGCTGAGTCCCCGGCGCACTACAAGTCCCAGCCGCGCCGCCGCTCCCGAGCGTCCGGCGCGGTAGTTCCCCATACATAAAGTCACTCAGCTAGGCTGCAGTGACTGTAACCCTTTACTGTCCCCGGCGCACTAGCACACCCAGCAAGTCTGGAGTGTGCTGTGCCTGTGTGTACGGGGACACAGAGTACCTGAATGGTGCAGGGCCTTGTCCCTGAACGGCACTCCCGCTCCACATCCAGCAGGTTCAATGGGTCTGTGGATGGAGCCCGGCCTCAGGGCTTTGGGGCCGGTAAGATCCTACTTCCTCAGAGCCCCTCAGGGGGATGTGGAAGGAAAACAGCATGTGGGCTCCAGCCTCCGTACCAGCAATAGGTACCTCAACCTTACAAACCACCAGCGGGGTGAGAAGGGAGCATGCTGGGGGCCCTATATGGGCCCACTTTTCTTCCATCCGACATAGTCAGCAGCTACTGCTGACTAAACAGTGGAGCTATGCGTGGATGTCTGACCTCCTTCGCACAAAGCAGAAAACTGGTGAGCCAGTGATCCCACTGGGGGTGTATAGCCAGAAGGGGAGGGGCCTTACACTTTTTAGTGTAATGCTTTGTGTGGCCTCCGGAGGCAGTAGCTATACACCCAATCGTCTGGGTCTCCCAATGGAGCGACGAAGAAATTGGCAATTGGAAGCATCTGAGTAACTGACAGGCCAAAAAGAGCAACTTTGCAATTTACCTCTTAAAAACCCAGTCTAGTCTTAATAACGGAGGGATTCTTAGTGCTAACGTTTACAGTTCAATGCCAAAAGTTACTCGCCAACTCAGGAGGTGGCCAGTTTCGTAGGCAAGGAGCACAGACACATGCAAACAGTTCGCTATACAGCTTGTAAGAGCTTCTCTAAAGCGGACCGCATTGCTGGATCCAGCCAGCTTCAGTGCCAGGTACTGCTCCGGTACTGAAGAGCCAAACCTAGCAGTATCGGAAAGGACAGGTCCATGCTGCCGGTCCGAAATGTCAATCTTCAGGAGCGAACCGCCTCCTGGCAACCCAGAGAGCAAAGCGGACTCTGAAGATGGAATCTTGATAGAAACCCTTTAACATTGGACACCACCTGCACTATATTAGGTACAAGGATTTAATGTTCTGTCTAATGGGTGTATATGCGGACTAATATCATGCTTGATGTATGGTATTCACTACAGGGCGGAAATAAGGTCACAGGTCGCCATCCATATCAGGATCACAAGCATTTTTCTAGCTCATCAATGAGTATTCAGCGCTTATTGCTTATTAAATCCATTCTTCTAAAATGTTGACCCAAACTAGTCTCTATAAGCCTAGTATACCGCTATATTCATGCTATATTAGAGGTATTTTACACGTTATTCAGATCTCTCACTGGAGTGGAAGACACACATTGCCTATAGGGTGGGGAAGCACCTTACAATGCTATACTTCAGGGATCAGCAACCTGGAGCACTCGTTCAGTTGTAAAACTATAACTCCCAGCATTCCCTGACAGCAACAGGCTACCATGTTATGTTGGGACCTGTAGTTCTATAGCAGCTAGAGTGCAAAAAGTTACTTATTCCTGCCATACTGCAAGAAACAGGAGCTGTCGGGGATAAGGACCCGAGTCACCCTCCCAGGGACAACAACTCTCAGCAATCCAGGATATGACTAACCAATCAAAACATCCAAACCAAATGGATTTTTTTGATCTAGGAGACAAGCTGGAATATTGTAAGCGACATACCTGAAACTGCTGGTATCTCTCCTTCCGGTACTTTAATAACGATGCCACCTTCTTCGGCTACAAAGCAATAGATATCTTTAGAAAGCATTATATCCGTGGCACAATGGAGCCAATTTACTTAATCTGACTGCTACAGTTAAGGGCTGATGTTTGCAGAGAAAAATGGGCAGTTACCATCATTCAGCATATAATGGACGACCGAGCTAAAGGAGCATTTAGACCGGCACAAATTTCTACCCATAGGAACGTTGATCATCTAAATGAAGGGAATTTTGTTACTTACCGTAAATTCCTTTTCTTCTAGCTCTTATTGGGAGACCCAGACGATTGGGGTATAGCTACTGCCCTCCGGAGGCCACACAAAGCACTACACTAAAAAGTGCAAGGCCCCTCCCCTTCTGGCTATACCCCCCCGTGGTATCACGGGTTCTCCAGTTTTAGTGCCAAAGCAAGAAGGAGGAAGCCAATAACTGGTTTAAACAAATTAACTCCGAATAACGTCGGAGAACTGAAAAACCGTTCAACATGAACAACATGTGTACCCGCAAACAACAAAACAATCCCGAAGGACAACAGGGCGGGTGCTGGGTCTCCCAATAAGAGCTAGAAGAAAAGGAATTTACGGTAAGTAACAAAATTCCCTTCTTCTTCAGCGCTCTATTGGGAGACCCAGACGATTGGGACGTCCAAAAGCTGTCCCTGGGTGGGTAAAGAGATACCTCATGTTAGAGCTGCAAAACAGCCCTCCCCTACGGGGGTGTCACTGCCACCTGCAGGACTCTTCTACCTAAGCTGGCATCCGCCGAAGCATAGGTATGCACCTGATAATGCTTGGTGAAAGTGTGCAGACTCGACCAGGTAGCTGCCTGGCACACTTGTTGAGCCGAAGCCCGGTGTCGTAATGCCCAGGACGCACCCACGGCTCTGGTTGAGTGGGCTTTTAACCCTGAAGGAACCGGAAGCCCCGCAGAACGGTAGACCTCTAGAATTGGTTCTTTGATCCATCGAGCCAGGGTGGCTTTAGAAGCCTGCAACCCCTTGCGCGGACCAGCGACAAGGACAAAAAATGCATCGGAACGGCGCATGGGCGCCGTGCGGGAAATGTAGATTCTGAGTGCTCTCACCAGATCTAGCAAACGTAAGTCCTTTTCATACCGGTGAACCGGATGAGGACAAAAGGAAGGCAAGGATATATCCTGATTAAGATGAAACGAGGATACGACCTTAGGGAGAAACTCCGGAATGGGGCGCAGCACTACCTTGTCCTGGTGGAACACCAGGAAGGGAGCCTTGGATGACAGAGCTGCCAGCTCCGACACTCGCCGAAACGATGTGATCGCAACAAGAAACGCCACTTTCTGTGACAGGCGAGAAAAGGAAACTTCCTTCAGAGGCTCGAAAGGCGGCTTCTGGAGAGCAACTAGTACCCTGTTCAGATCCCATGGATCTAACGGCCGCCTGTACGGGGGCACAATATGACAGACCCCCTGCAGGAACGTGCGCGCCTTAGGAAGACGTGCTAGATGCTTCTGAAAAAACACGGATAGTGCCGAGACTTGCCCTTTAAGGGAGCTGAGCGACAAGCCCTTTTCCAACCCCGATTGCAGGAAGGAAAGAAAGGTGGGCAATGCAAATGGCCAAGGGGATACTCTCTGTGCAGAGCACCAGGATAAGAAAATCTTCCACGTTCTGTGGTAGATCTTAGCAGACGTTGACTTCCTAGCTTGTCTCATTGTGGCTACGACTCCTTGAGATAATCCTGCGGACGCTAGGATCCAGGACTCAATGGCCACACAGTCAGGTTCAGGGCCGCAGAATTCTGATGGAAAAAACGGCCCTTGGGACAGTAAGTCTGGTCGGTCTGGCAGTGACCACGGTCGACCGACCGTGAGATGCCACAGATCCGGATACCACGATCTCCTCGGCCAGTCCGGGGCGACGAGTATGACGCGGCTGCAATCGGATCTGATTTTTGCGCAGTCCTCTGGGCAAGAGTGCCAGAGGTGGAAACACATATGTGAGCCGGAACTGCGACCAATCTTGCACTAAGGCGTCTGCCGCCAGAGCTCTGTGATCGCGCGATCGTGCCAGAAATGCCGGGACCTTGTTGGTGTGCCGAGACGCCATTAGGTCGACGTCCGGCACCCCCCAGCGGCAACAGATTTCCTGAAACACGTCCGGGTGAAGGGACCATTCCCCCGCGTCCATACCCTGGCGACTGAGGAAGTCTGCTTCCCAGTTTTCTACGCCCGGGATGTGAACTGCGGATATGGTGGATGCTGTGTCCTCCACCCACATGAGGATTCGCCGGACTTCCTGGAAGGCTTGCTGACTGCGCGTCCCTTCTTGGTGGTTGATGTATGCCACCGCTGTGGAGATGTCCGACTGGATTCGGATCTGCTCTCTTTCTAGCCACTTCTGGAAAGCTAGTAGGGTAAGATACCCTGCCCCGATTTCCAGAACATTGATCTGAAGGGTGGACTCCTGCTGAGTCCACGTCCCCTGAGCCATGTGGCGGAGACAAACTGCTCCCCACCCTGACAGACTCGTATCTGTCGTGACCACTATGAGGTGGGAATAAGCCACTATTGCAGATAGTCCTCGGCCGTCTGGGAAAGGGAGACTTTCCTGTCCAGGGAGGTTGACTGCCCGTTCCATTGGCGGAGAATGTCCCATTGCAGTTGGCGCAGATGAAAATGCGCAAGGGAACTGCCTCGATGGCTGCCACCATCTTCCTTAGGAAGTGTATGAGACGCCTTAAGGGGTGCGACTGGCCTTGAAGGAAAGACTGCACCTCTGTCTGCAGTGAACGCTGCTTGTTCAGCGGAAGCTTCACTATTGCTGATAGAGTATGAAACTCCATGCCGAGATACGTTAGTGATTGAGTCGGAGACAGATTTGACCTTGCCAAATTGATGATCCACCCGAAAGTCTGGAGAGTCTCCAGCGTAACATTCAGGCTGCGTTGGCATGTCTCGAGGGAGGGTGCTTTGACGAGTAGATCGTCCAAGTACGGGATCACCGGGTGTCCCTGAGAGTGCAAGACTGCTACCACTGCTGCCATGACCTTGGTGAACACCCGTAGGGCTGTCGCCAGACTGAATGGCAGAGCTACGAACTGAAGATGTTCGTCTCCTATCACAAAACGTAGAAAACGTTGGTGTTCCGTAGCAATTGGCACGTGGAGATAGTCATCTTTGATGTCTGTTGAGGCAAGGAAGTCTCCTCGAGACATTGAGGCAATGACGGATCGGAGGGATCCCATCCGGAACCGCCTGGCGTTCGCATGCTCGTTGAGCAGTTTCAGGACCAGAACAGGACGGAAGGAACCGTCCTTTTTTGGAGCCACAAAGAGATTGGAGTACAAACCCTCGCCCTCGTTCCTGAGGGGGGACAGGGATCACCACTCCTTCTGCTCTTAGAGCGTCCACCGCCTGCAGCAGGGCATCTGCTCGGTGGGGGGTGGGGCCGTTCTGAAGAATGGAGTCGGAGGACGAGAACAGAACACTGTCCTGTGCACGTGAGCACAATGTCCGTCACCCACCGGTCTGTGACCTGTGGCAGCTAAACGTCGCCAAAGGCGGGGGAGTCTGCCATCAACCGCGGATGCGGAGAGAGAGAGAGAGAGCTGAGAGTCCTGAGGAGGCCGCCTTGGTAGCGGTTCCTCCGACTGCCTTCCTTGGGCGTGATTGAGCCCGGCCGGAATCTGAGCCCGTCTAAGGTTTTGTAGCCCTTTTGCACGAGGACAATTGGGACCTGCCGGAGCTTGGGAAGGACCGAAACCTCGACTGTACTTTTAGGACAGTATAAACAGTGTAAGTCGCAGTGCAGACATTGCGGGGTTACGGACGCCTCTGCGGTACAGATGTCCCTGTGCTCAAGGCCAGCTGCGCAAGAACAGCTGAAAAGGTTAGGTTGCCTATACGGCTGTGGATGCCGGAGCAACCGACACGCCGATAGCTTCCTAGACAGATTTCAACCAGAGTCCATCTGTCTGTGAATGGCATCTTTAAGTGAAGCCCCATCTCCAGTGCAACTATGGCTCTAGATGCAAGCCTGGAGATTGGAGAATCCACCTTTGGACCCTGGGTCCAGCGCTGACCACGTCAGGGGAAAAGGGATAACGTGTATCCTAAAAAACGTTTGGAGAAGACGCTTATCTGGTAAGCGTGGTGTTCCTGGACTGCTTCTCTGAAGTCAGCGTGGCCAGAAAAATACTCAATATCTGTGTGAGATACTGAAAAAGGACTTCTCCTGTTCGTCTCCTATCTCCACTGGGGGAGCTGAGGGAGAAAGATCCAACCTTCCATTGATGGACGGTATAGGATCATTCCGTATGGCGTTACCACCCGGTGTATCCGGATTGAGAGCGATGTCAGGATCAAAGCCCTGAAGAGCTGCCTTTTGGTCAAGTAGATTGCCCATGGCCTGTCTGGACTGCAAGTCTCTATATTATGACTACTCCGTCCCTGTCCATGGACAGGGTTGACAGGTGGTTTCTTTGGCCACGACTAGTAGAGACCCCGGCAGACGAAGTGCTAGAGACCCCGGCAGACGACGTGCTACAGGGGAGCAGGCACACAATGGGACGGTGTCATGAACAGCATCCCATGTAGTAAAAACAGCACTGAAAATCTGTGTTGCTTTTTTGCCGCTGCCGACTAGCTATCTAAAAGTATATAGCCAAGATTGGTGACCGTACAGTGCAATGTATAGCATACAGGCATAAAGTACAAATGACCACTGCAGCACAAGCAATACAAGCAGCATAGAAGCCTGTGCCCTGGCACCCCTGCTCTTCTGCTGCTGTATACTAGTCATCTAGGGGAATATAGCCCAGAAGAGTGACCCTACAGTGCAATGTATAGCATACAAGCACAAGTACAAAAGAACACTGCAGCACATGCAATACAAGCAGCATAGAAGCCTGTGCCCTGGCACCCCAGCTCTTCTGCTGCTGTAGACTGGTCATCCAGGGGAATATAGCCCAGAAGAGTGACCATACAGTGCAATGTATAGCATACAAGCACAAATACAAATGCACACTGCAGCCCATGCAATACAAGCAGCATAGAAAAAAACCTGTGCCCCAGCACCCTTGGTTTTCTGCTGCTGTAGTCTAGCCATTCCAGGAGAATATAGCTAAGACTAGCGACTGTACAGTGCAATGTATAGCATATAAGCATAAACACAAATGAACACCTCAGTCGTGCAATACAAGCAGACTAGAAAGCCTGTGCCTTAGCACACCTGCTTTCCTGCTGCTGATGTGTCGCTCCCCAAGCTGGCATATAGCGACCTATGCAGTTAAAAACAACACATGTACACACTGCATATATATTGTGGTCAGCACTATGTGTGCCGCTTACCGCCCGCCTATAAGCGGGTGTATGGCCGCCACCGTCCTGCCTGGTTGCCGAAAGTCCGAGCTCGGACTGCAGTAATGGCTGCCGGCTTCTTCCCCAGCTCGTGTGAGGAGGGGCGGGCCGTGGGCGTGCCCCAAGGCAGAGCGGGAATCCGGCGTCCGACAGTGTGCAGTGAGAGGGCTGGAGCATGTAAATAAGGCTCCAGCCCTCGGCGCTGCTGATTGCTCAGCGCCTGTCCCCTTCCCTGAGTGACAGGGAGGGGGCGGGAACGAAGCGGCACTAGGCCGCAGAAGCCGGGGACTGGATTTATAAGCGCCGCCGCCGTAAAAGCGCGGTCGGCGCCCAGTCCCTGGCGAACTACAAGTCCCAGCCGCGCCGCCGCTCCCGGAGCGTCCGGCGCGGTAGTTCCCAAAACACAAAGTCACTCAGCAAAGCTGCAGTGACTGTAACCCATTACTGTCCCCGGCGCACTAGCACACCCAGCAAGTCTGGAGTGTGCTGTGTCCGTGTGACCGGGGACACAGAGTACCTGTAATGGTGCAGGGCCATGTCCCTGAACGGTACTCCAGCTCCGTATCCAGCAGGTTCAAATGGGTCTGTGGATGGAGCCCGGCGTCAGAGCTTTGAGGCCGGTAGGATCCCACTTCCTCAGAGCCCCCCAGGGGGATGTGGAAGGAAAGCAGCATGTGGGCTCCAGCCCCTGTACCAGCAATAGGTACCTCAACCTTACAACACCATCCACGGGTGAGAAGGGAGCATGCTGGGGGCCCTATATGGGCCCTCTTTTCTTCCATCCGAAATAGTCAGCAGCTACTGCTGACTAAAATCTGTGGAGCCATGCGTGGATGTCTGACCTCCTTCGCACAAAGCTTGAAAACTGGAGAACCCGTGATACCACGGGGGGGTATAGCCAGAAGGGGAGGGGCCTTGCACTTTTTAGTGTAGTGCTTTGTGTGGCCTCCGGAGGGCAGTAGCTATACCCCAATCGTCTGGGTCTCCCAATAGAGCGCTGAAGAAAACAAGCTGACTGGCGCCCGTTTAAACAGATACAAACTATATGGAGGACACAACAATCAGCGGTACATCTCGAGTACAATCTTTGACATTGATGATTTTATAGCAAAGTAAACAATTGAATCAGCCGAGGACCGAGCGGCTCAATGATTGGAAAATAGCGATTTTTGTGTATACTTGTTCAGCATTTGATCGTCCTGTGTGAACAGGCATTAAACCAGAGTAGAAAGCGCTGTCTGGTTGTTAGTAGAATGGTTCTATGGACTATAGAGAAGGGGGGCGTCTTCTTGCAAAATTATCTTAGCAAGATTTCCTATTTCAGCCATTCATAGTAAAAATGGAAGCAACAAATGGGCAACTTGGGCTGTGCTATGCCATTTCCGTAACTAACGTAGAAATGAATAAGAGATATGGAAACATTGTAGCCCAGATCACTGCACTGATTCTATAGTCGTACGGTAACCACCTGTCGCTGTGATATATAGGAAGATCTTCCCATCATGGCCATGAATGACTGAGATGGGAATACCTCCGGGATACAAGTATGGCAAGAATACACACTACAATAAAATGCTTGTTGATTGGTCATCATTTGTGGAATACGATTATTCCTCGCACTGAAGAAGTGGCAAACGAGGCGCCTCTAAACACATTTATGATATTATGTCTTCAAAGTGCATACACCCCTTGTTATTTCTAAAGATAAGACCTGGCAAAAACAAAGAAATGTATCTCTGCAGCTTTATCCAGGAAAAAAACACAACAGAGAAACATCTTACTTTGATTTGGATTGCTTTGACTTGGATTGCTTTGATTTTGACTTTGAGTGACAGGGAGCTGTTTAGGAGTGGTGCATTCAGATTCACAAATCAGCGTCTTCAGTATGGCATATATGTCTACAATCCCTCGTGTCGTAGCTTCAAGCAGCATTCTTTTCAAGAACCCAGTGTTAAATAAGGGACCGGACCTGGAAACATAAAGGTAACAACTGGGAAAAGCTTGCAAATAAACGGCAGAGAGTCAAAGGAGCAGATTATTGAAAGGGTTTGTGTGTTATCAGTGCTAACAATCAGTCAAACAAAAGTCAAAGTTCATCACCCTATGTAACTAAATCACTACTTAGTATAGTATGGCGGCATCTGAGCAAATTAAATATGGAAAAAAAACACCAGGGCCAGATGGCATTCACCCATGGATATTGAGGGAGTTGAGCTCAGTAATTGACAGAATTGACTGTATCTCATCTTCTCAGACTCTCTTGTAATAGGATTGGTGCTACAAGATTGGAGGATGGCTATGCAAGAATGTGGATGCAGGCAACTACTGTCCGGTAAGTCTGACATCAGTGCTATGCAAAATTTTTAAGAGCATTATAAGAGATGACATGCAAAAATATATTGCAGAGAATAATATAATAATGGACAACCGGCATGGATTCACGAAAGATAAGTCGTGTCTAACCAACACGCTGGGTGCAAATCTGGATATTGGTAATGCAGCTGATTTGATATCTGGACTTTACAAAGTTGGCCTTTTTTAGCTTAGACATAAGACGCCTCAGAAGAAATCTCATTTATAAGCATAAATGCATGCAAGGTCAATACAAAAGGACTGACACATGATTTATTCCTTTCAAAGACCTTGAAACGGACCAGGGTAAATGTATTACGTGTGGAGGAAAGGTCATTCTGGCAGCTAAATAGTAAAGGGTTCTTTAAAGTTAAAGCAGTCACAGTGGAATACTCGACCACAAGAGCTAGGAATGTAGCAATTTTATAACAGGGCTGGATGATTTTCTCACAGCAAATGTCATTGAGAGTAATAAATAATCTAGCGATCAGGAATGTATAAGGGCCTTTTCACACATCCGACTATTTGCCGGATTGGCGGATCTGGCACACTCCAGTACAGTGTGATACAGTACAATGGCAGCGCGACAAGCTGTCACATGCTGTCATGTGACCGGAGCATGTGACCTGGAAGTTGCCGCGCTGCCATTGTACTGTATCACACTGTACTGGAGTGCGCCGGATCCGCCGATCCGGCGAATAGTCGGATGTGTAAAACGGCCCTAACTGGTGGAGAAAGGCTGAACTTGATGGACCCAAGTCTTTTTTATTAACCCGTGATTTTTTTCCCTTTTTTTTTACTTTATACTCACAAACGTGTATTAAACGTATTGTATTGAGATTTTATGTGATATGACAACACTAAGTAACTAGTATTTGTGAAGTGTAAAGGAAATGATACCTGGTTTCTAAATAATTTTAAAAATATCATACTGAAAACTGACGTTCATTTGTATTCAACCCCCTGAATAAATACTTTGTAGGACCACCTTTCGCTACAACGGCTGCTGCAAGTCTTTTGGGGGATGACTACCAGCTTTTAGCATCTACAGGCTGAAAGTTTTGCCAATTCTGCTTAGCAAAAAAGAGAATTTTGTTTACTTACCGTAAATTCTTTTTCTTATAGTTCCGTATTGGGAGACCCAGACATTGGGTGTATAGCTTCTGCCTCCGGAGGACACACAAAGTACTACACTCAAAAGTGTAGCTCCTCCCTCTGAGCATATACACCCCCTGGATAACCAGATCTAGCCAGTTTAGTGCAAAAGCTGAAGGAGAATAGCCACCCACAAGTAAAGACAGAGCAAGAACCGGAACAACCGGAGCCTCTGTCTACAACAACAGCCGGTGATAACACGCGGAACAAGAAACTGCCAACAGGCAACAGGGAGGGTGCTGGGTCTCCCAATACGGAACTATAAGAAAAAGAATTTACGGTAAGTAAACAAAATTCTCTTTTTCTTTATCGTTCCTATGGGAGACCCAGACATTGGGACGTCTCAAAGCAGTCCATGGGTGGGAATAAACAGAAAACTGAGAAGTAGGCGGAGCCTAACTTCACAAATGGGCGACAGCCGCCTGAAGGATGCGTCTGCCCAAGCTCGCATCTGCCGAAGCATTAGCATGCACTTAGTAGTGCTTTGAAAAGGTATGCAGGCTAGTCCAAGTGGCAGCCTGACAGACCTGCTGAGCCGTAGCCTGGTGCCTGAAAGCCCAAGAGGCACCGACAGCTCTGGTCGAGTGTGCCTTGATCCCCGGCGGGGGAGGCACCTGAGTACACTGGTAGGCATCGGATATGGCCGACCTAATCCAACGAGCTAAGGTCGGCTTAGAAGCAGAGAGGCCCTTGCGCCGACCTGTGGTTAGCACAAAAAGAGAGGTGCACCGCCTAAGAACAGCGGTGCGAGACACATAGATCCGGAGCGCCCGCACCAGATCCAGAGTATGCAACGCTTTTTCAAAGAGATGAACAGGAGCCGGACAAAAGGAAGGCAGGGAAATGTCCTGGTTAAGGTGGAAAGGAGAAACCACCTTAGGGAGAAAATCCGGAGTCGGACGGAGAACCACCTTGTCTTGATGAAAAACCAAAAAAGGTGACTCCGAAGAGAGCGCTGCCAAATCAGAGACTCTCCTGAGGGAAGTTATGGCCACTAGAAAGACCACTTTCTGTGAAAGACGAGACAAAGAAACCTCCCTAAGAGGCTCAAAGGGGGGTTTCTGCAAGGCCGTGAGGACCAGATTGAGGTCCCAGGGATCCAAGGGCCGCTGGTAAGGCGGAATGATGTGAGACACGTGCTGCATGAAGGTGCGCACCTGAGCCAGCCGGGCGATACGCCGCTGGAACAGCACTGACAGAGCCGAGACTTGTCCCTTGAGGGAATTGAGGGATAGTCCTAGCTGCAGACCGGACTGTAGAAAGGACAGAAAGGTCGGCAAGGAAAAAGGTCAGGGAGCATGGCCGGAAGAGCGACACCAGGACAGGAAAATTCTCCAGGTCCTGTGATAGATTTTGGCCGAGGAAGACTTCCGAGCCCGAGTCATAGTGGAGATGACTTCAGGAGGAATACCAGAAGCCGTCAAGATCCAGGACTCAAGAGCCACGCTGTCAATCTGAGAGCCGCAGAATTGTGGCAGAAAAACGGACCTTGTGAGAGAAGGTCTGGACGGTCCGGAAGATGCCACGGCACCTCTACGGACAGATGGAGCAGGTCTGGGTACCAAGCTCGCCTGGGCCAGTCCGGTGCAATGAGGATGACCCGATGGACCTCCATTCTGATCTTGCGCAGAACTCTGGGCAAGAGAGCTAGAGGGGGAAACACGTAGGACAGACGAAACTGGGACCGATCTTGAACCAGAGCGTCCGCTGCAAAGGCCTGAGGATCGTGGGAGCGAGCCACGTAAACCGGAACCTTGTTGTTGTGCTGGGATGCCATTAGATCCACTTCCGGAGTGCCCCACTTGCGGCAGATTGACTGAAACACTGCCGGATGCAGGGACCACTCGCCATTGTCCACGGTTTGACGACTGAGATAATCTGCTTCCCAGTTTTCCACGCCTGGGATGTGGACTGCGGATATGGTGGACTTGGAGTCCTCCGTCCATTGAAGGATGCGTTGAACCTCCAACATTGCCAGGCGGCTGCGTGTCCCGCCCTGGTGATTGATGTAGGCAACCGCTGTTGCGTTGTCTGACTGGACTCGGATGTGCTTGCCCGCCAAAAGGTGGTGAAAGGCTAGGAGAGCCAGAAGCACAGCTCTGGTTTCCAGCACATTGATCGAGAGGGCTGACTCGGACGGAGTCCAAGTGCCCTGTGCTCGGTGGTGGAGACATACCGCTCCCCAGCCGGATAGACTGGCATCCGTGGTGAGGATCACCCAGGACGGGGCCAGGAAGGAGCGTCCCTGAGACAGAGAGAGGGGCCGAAGCCACCACTGAAGGGAGCCCCTGGTCTGTGGCGACAGAGCCACTAGCCTGTGCAAGGAGGAAGGCAGCTTGTCCCAACAGCGGAGAATGTCCAGCTGCAGAGGACGCAGATGGAACTGGGCAAAGGGAACAGCCTCCATTGACGCCTCCATTGACGCCACCATCTGACCCAGCACCTGCATCAGGTGCCTGATGGAATGACGGCGGGGCCTCAGCAGAGAGCGCACCGCCAGATGGAGGGACTGCTGCTTGACTAAGGGCAGCTTCACAAGTGCCGGCAGAGTCTCGAACTGCATCCCTAGGTACGTGAGCCTCTGGGTCGGAGTCAGAGTGGATTTGGGCAGATTGACAAGCCACCCGAATTGGGTTAGAGTGGCGAGAGTGAGCGAGACACTCCGCTGACAGTCCGCGCTGGATGAAGCCTTGACTAGAAGGTCGTCCAGGTAAGGAATCACTGCCAACCCCTGGAGGTGCAGAACCGCAACCACTGCTGCCATGACCTTGGTGAATACTCGAGGGGCCGTGGCTAACCCGAAGGGGAGAGCCACGAATTGGAAATGTTCCTCTCCAATTGCAAAACGTAGCCAACGCTGGTGTGAAACTGCAATTGGCACATGCAGATAAGCATCTCTGATGTCGATGGATGCCAGGAAATCTCCTTGGGTCATTGAGGCAATGACTGATCGCAGAGACTCCATGCGAAAATGCCGCACCTGAACATGCTTGTTGAGAAGCTTGAGATCCAGGATGGGCCGGAAGGAACCGTCCTTTTTGGGGACTAGGAAGAGATTTGAGTAGAAACCTCTGAACCGTTCCCGGGCGGGAACCGGTACAATTACTCCGTTGGCCTGCAAGGATGCCACGGCCTGAGAGAAGGCGGCGGCCTTGTAGCAAGGGGGAGTTGACAGAAAAAATCTGTTTGGCGGGCTGGAAGAGAATTCTATCCTGTAGCCGTGGGAGATGATATCCCGCACCCACTGATCGGAGACGTGTTGAAACCACACGTCGCCAAAGTGGGAGAGCCTGCCACCGACTAAGGACGTTGCTGGCGCGGCCAGATAGTCAAGAGGAGGCTGCCTTAGTGGCAGCAGCTCCTGCGGTCTTTTGTGGACGCGCCTTTGTGCGCCAGTTGGGTTTTTGGTCCTTGGCTGAGTTAGTGGACGAGGCCGAGGGCTTAGAGGATGACCAGTTGGAGGAACGAAAGGAACGAAACCTCGACTGGTTCCTACCCTGGGCAGGTTTCCTGGTTTTAGTTTGTGGCATGGAAGTACTCTTCCCGCCAGTAGCTTCCTTAATAATTTCATCCAGTTGCTCACCGAATAGCCTGGATCCAGCAAAAGGGAGCCCAGCAAGGTACTTCTTTGAAGAAGCATCTGCCTTCCACTCTCGAAGCCACAAGATCCTGCGGATAGCGTGGGAATTAGCCGAAGCCACCGCAGTGCGGTGAGAAGCCTCCAGCATGGCAGACATGGCATAGGATGAAAAAGCTGAAGCTTGGGAAGTTAAGGCAACCATTTCGGACATAGATTCCCTGGTGAGGGAATGCATCTCCTCTAGAGAAGCAGAGATGGCCTTGAGAGCCCACACTGTTGCAAAAGATGGGGAGAACGAGGCCCCAGCCGCCTCATATACAGATTTGGCCAGAAGGTCAACCTGGCGGTCAGTGGAATCCTTAAGAGAGGTGCCATCAGCCACTGATACAACGGTCCGGGCTGAGAGTCTAGACACCGGAGGGTCTACCTTTGGTGAATGAGCCCACTCCTTGACCACCTCAGGTGGAAAGGGAAAACGGTCATCAGAACCACGCTTTGGGAAGCGTTTGTCAGGACAGGCCCTAGGCTTGGTCACAGTGGCCTGAAAACTGGAGTGGTTAAAGAACACACTCCTTGTCCTCTTAGGCAAGGTAAACTGGTGCTTTTCTGCCAGAGAGGGTTGCTCCTCTGATACTGGCGGATTGAGGTCCAGTACAGAATTAATGGACGCAATCAAATCACTAACATCTGCGTCACTTTCGGACAGATCAATGGGGCACATGGAGGTAGCGTCCGAGCCCCCAGTAAAGGCATCCTCCTCGTCCTGCGAGTCAGCTCGTGAATCAGAGCCGCGGGACGAGGAAGGAGAGGGGACCCTGCGTCTCTTTTTAGGAGGACGGGGTCTGGGACCAGATGAAGAATCCTCTGTGAGCTCTGCTGAGAGAGCCCTAGCAGCAGAGGCGCCCTGAGAAGGGGGCTGATGCATGTTCAGCAAAGTCCGGGACAGCTGTCCCATGGAGTCGGCAAAAGACTGGGAGATTGACCTAGAGAAGGATTCTACCCAAGCCGGGGGTTCAGCCACCGGAGCCGGAGCAGCCGGAGGGACCACTGTGGGTGCGATTCCAGGCTGAGGCATTGTCAGGTTAGAGCAGGCATCACAATGTGGATATGTGCTCGGTTCAGGCAGCACGAGCTTACATGCAGTGCATATTGAGTACAGCCTTGCAGCCTTGCTCCTCGTGTGAGACATGCTGCTGAAGTGGGGGCTCTGAGCCAGAATGACCCCCAGAGAGTATATAAGAAGGTCCACAACTGGAGGTTGTGGCTTACCAGACCATTTGTGTGCCCTCCAGATCCCACAGCCCGGACCCCAAGCAGCTGCAGCCAGCGCTGATCCAGAGAAAAACGCTGAGAAAATGGCGCCGAAGCGAGGAGAGGGGGCGGGACCTGCTCTGAGAGCGGGATCTGGAGGGCCAAGGAGATTTACAGGGGAGGGGACATGTACTCAGAGAGGAGTGTCCCTCCCCTGTGCCGAACGGCCGCTGGGCGGAGCCGCACTGTCCCTCTGCATGATTGACATGCGAGGGCAGTGAAATCGAAAGTAGGCCTCCGGCGAAGCCGGGGCCTAAATTTAATCGATGCGGCCGGCGCGCAGGCACCATCGGCGCGGTTCTCAGGCGACAGCCAGAGAACCGGCCGGAAATGTCAGAAAAGGTACACAGCACACTCTCCCACCATAATAAAGTACCGGGACCCCCCGAATATAAACGTCTCAGGTACTTAGCTTGCTGAGACGCAGGGTTCCAAGTCCCTGGGGATGAGTGCTCCGTCCAGCAGGATCCTGAAGGGCTGCGGATGGAGACCGGTCTCCTGCAAAGCAAGGAGAACCGTGCTGGCTCCCACTTCAAGCCAGAGCCCGAGGGATGGTGAAGGAGCGCGGCATGTAAGGCTCCAGCCTTGTAAATCAACCTTAACAGCACCGCCGACACAGTGGGGTGAGAAGGGACATGCCGGGGGTCCAGGCTTGGACCCGCTTTTCTTTTCTTCAAAAACTTTCCAAAAATGAAAAATCAGATGAGAATGCATGTGTGGATGCATGCCTCCTGAACACAAAGCAATGAACTGGCTAGATCTGGTTATCCAGGGGGTGTATATGCTCAGAGGGAGGAGCTACACTTTTTAGTGTAGTACTTTGTGTGTCCTCCGGAGGCAGAAGCTATACACCCAATGTCTGGGTCTCCCATAGGAACGATGAAGGGAATTTTGTTACTTACCGTAAATTCCTTTTCTTCTAGCTCTTATTGGGAGACCCAGACGATTGGGGTATAGCTACTGCCCTCTGGAGGCCACACAAAGCACTACATTAAAAGTGCAAGGCCCCTCCCCCTCTGGCTATACCCCCCCGTGGTATCACGGGTTCTCCAGTTTTAGTGCCAAAGCAAGAAGGAGGAAGCCAATAACTGGTTTAAACAAATTAACTCCGAATAACATCGGAGAACTGAAAAACCGTTCAACATGAACAACATGTGTACCCGCAAACAACAAAAAAACATCCCGAAGGACAACAGGGCGGGTGCTGGGTCTCCCAATAAGAGCTAGAAGAAAAGGAATTTACGGTAAGTAACAAAATTCCCTTCTTCTTCAGCGCTCTATTGGGAGACCCAGACGATTGGGACGTCCAAAAGCTGTCCCTGGGTGGGTAAATAAATACCTCATGTTAGAGCTGCAAAACAGCCCTCCCCTACGGGGGTGTCACTGCCGCCTGCAGGACTCTTCTACCTAAGCTGGCATCCGCCGAAGCATAGGTATGCACCTGATAATGCTTGGTGAAAGTGTGCAGACTGGACCAGGTAGCTGCCTGGCACACCTGTTGAGCCGAAGCCTGGTGACGTAATGCCCAGGACGCACCCACAGCTCTGGTGGAGTGGGCTTTTAGCCCTGAAGGAACCGGAAGCCCCGCAGAACGGTAGGCCTCTAGAATTGGTTCTTTGATCCATCGAGCCAGGGTGGCTTTAGAAGCCTGCAACCCCTTGCGCGGACCAGCGACAAGGACGAAAAGTGCATCGGCACGGCGTATGGGCGCCGTGCGGGAAATGTAGATTCTGAGTGCTCTCACCAGATCTAGCAAACGTAAGGCCTTTTCATACCGGTGAACCGGATGAGGGCAAAAAGAAGGCAAGGAAATATCCTGATTAAGATGAAAAGAGGATACGACCTTAGGGAGAAACTCCGGAATGGGGCGCAGCACAACCTTGTCCTGGTGGAACACCAGGAAGGGAGCCTTAGATGACAGAGCTGCCAGCTCAGACACTCGCCGAAGCGATGTGATTGCAACAAGAAACGCCACTTTCTGCGACAGCCGAGAAAAGGAAACTTCCTTCAGAGGCTCGAAGGGCGGCTTCTGGAGAGCAACTAGTACCCTGTTCAGATCCCATGGATCTAACGGTCGCTTGTACGGGGGCACAATATGACAGACCCCCTGCAGGAACGTGCGCACCTTAGGAAGACGTGCTAGACGCTTCTGAAAAAACACGGATAGTGCCGAAACTTGCCCTTTAAGGGAGCTGAGCGACAAGCCCTTTTCTAACCCCGATTGCAGGAAGGAAAGAAACTTGGGCAATGCAAATGGCCAGGGAGACACTCCCTGAGCAGAGCACCAGGACAAGAAAATCTTCCACGTTCTGTGGTAGATCTTAGCCGAATTCGACTTTCTAGCTTGTCTCATTGTGGCAATGACTCCCTGAGATAATCCAGCAGATGCTAGGATCCAGGACTCAATGGCCACACAGTCAGGTTCAGGGCCGCAGAATTCTGATGGAAAAACGGCCCTTGGGACAGTAAGTCTGGTCGGTCTGGCAGTGACCACGGTCGACCGATCGTGAGATGCCACAGATCCGGATACCACGACCTCCTCGGCCAGTCTGGAGCGACGAGTATGACGCGGCTGCACTCGGATCTGATCTTGCGTAGCACTCTGGGCAAGAGCGCCAGAGGCGGAAACACGTATGGGAGCTGAAACTGCGACCAATCTTGAACCAAGGCGTCTGCCGCCAGAGCTCTTTGATCGCGCGACCTCGCCATGAATGCCGGGACCTTGTTGTTGTGCCGGGATGCCATTAGATCGACGTCCGGCACTCCCCAGCGGCGACAGATTTCCTGAAACACGTCCGGGTGAAGGGACCATTCCCCTGCGTCCATGCCCTGGCGACTGAGGAAGTCTGCTTCCCAGTTTTCTACGCCTGGGATGTGAACCGCGGATATGGTGGATGCTCTGTCCTCCACCCACATTAGAATGCGCCGGACTTCTTGGAAGGCTTGCCGACTGCGCGTCCCTCCTTGGTGGTTGATGTATGCCACCGCTGTGGAGTTGTCCGATTGGATTCGGATCTGCTTTCCTTCCAGCCACTGTTGGAAGGCCAGTAGAGCAAGATACACTGCTCTGATCTCCAGAACATTGATCTGAAGGGTGGACTCCTGCGGAGTCCACGTCCCCTGAGCCCTGTGGTGGAGAAATACTGCTCCCCACCCTGACAGACTCGCATCTGTCGTGACTACTGCCCAGGATGGGGGCAGGAAGGATCTTCCCTGAGACAATGATGTGGGAAGGAGCCACCATTGTAGAGAGTCTTTGGCCGTCTGGGAAAGCGAGACTTTCCTGTCCAGGGACGTTGACTTCCCGTCCCATTGGCGGAGAATGTCCCATTGAAGTGGGCGCAGATGAAACTGCGCAAAGGGAACTGCTTCCATGGCTGCCACCATCTTCCCTAGGAAATGCATGAGGCGCCGCAAGGGATGCAACTGGCCCTGCAGGAGAGATTGCACCCCTGTCTGTAGTGACCGCTGCTTGTCCAGCGGAAGCTTCACTATCGCTGCTAGAGTATGAAACTCCATGCCAAGATACGTTAGTGACTGAGTCGGTGATAGGATCGACTTTGGAAAGTTGATGATCCATCCGAAAGACTGTAGAGTCTCCAGCGTAGCATTCAGGCTGAGTTGGCATGCCTCCTGAGAGGGAGCTTTGACCAATAAGTCGTCTAGGTAAGGAATCACCGAGTGTCCCTGAGAGTGCAAGACTGCTACCACCGCCGCCATGACCTTGGTGAAGACCCGTGGGGCTGTCGCCAGACCAAATGGAAGAGCTACGAACTGAAAATGGTCGTCTCCTATCACAAAACGTAGAAAACGTTGATGTTCTGTAGCAATTGGCACGTGGAGATAAGCATCTTTGATGTCTATTGAGGCAAGGAAGTCTCCTCTGGACATTGAGGCAATGACAGAGCGGAGGGTTTCCATCCGGAACCTCCTGGCGTGCACATGTTTGTTGAGCCGTTTTAGGTCCAGAACAGGACGGAACGAGCCGTCCTTTTTTGGAACCACAAAGAGATTGGAGTAAAACCCTTGCCCTTGTTCCTGAGGAGGGACTGGGATAACCACTCCTTCCGCTTTTAGGGAATCCACCGCCTGCAGCAGAGCATCTGCTCGGTCTGGACGTGGGGAGGTTCTGAAGAACCGAGCTGGAGGACGAGAATTGAACTCGATTCTGTACCCGCGAGACAAAATGTCCGTCACCCACCGGTCTTTGACCTGTGACATCCAAATGCCGGAAAAGCGGGAGAGCCTGCCCCCGACCGGCGATGCGGAGGGGGGGGGCTGGAAGTCATGAGGTAGCCGCTTTGGAAGCGGTACCTCCATTTGCTTTCTTGGGGCGTGTGTGAGTCCGCCACGAATCTGAGTTTCTTTGCGTCCTCTGAGTCCCTTTGGACGAGGTAAATGGTGTCTTGCCCGAACCTCGAAAGGACTGAAACCTCTGCTGCCACTTTTTCTGCTGAGGTTTGGGTGTTCTGGGTTGTGGTAAAGAGGAGTCTTTACCCTTGGACTGCTTAATGATGTCAGCCAATGGCTCGCCAAACAGTCTCTCTCTAGACAAAGGCAAACTGGTTAAACATTTTTTGGAACCAGCATCTGCTTTCCAGTCCTTTAACCACAAGGCTCTGCGCAAAACTACCGAATTGGCGGACGCCATTGAGGTGCGACTGGTAGATTCTAGGACCGCATTGATAGCGTAAGACGCAAACGCCGACATCTGCGTGGTAAGGTGCGCCACTTGCGGCACTGCTGGATGCATGATAGCATCCACTTTTGCTAAGCCAGCTGAAATAGCCTGGAGTGCCCATACGGCTGCGAATGCCGGAGCAAACGACGCGCCTATAGCTTCATAGACAGATTTTAACCAAAGGTCCATCTGTCTGTCATTGGCATCTTTAAGTGAAGCGCCATCCTCCACTGCAACTATGGATCTAGCTGCAAGTTTGGAAATCGGGGGGTCTACCTTTGGACACTGTGTCCAGCGCTTGACCACCTCAGGGGGGAAAGGGAAACGCGTATCTTTAGATCGTTTAGAGAAACGCCTTTCTGGGTGAGCGTCGTGCTTCTGGATTGATTCTCTGAAGTCAGAGTGATCTAACAAAGCACTCAATTTACGCTTGGGATAAAGGAAACGAAACTTTTCCTGCTCCGCAGCCGCCTCTTCTGCTGAAGGGGCTGGGGGAGAAATATCCAACAGCCTATTGATGGCTGAGATAAGGTCGTCTACCATGGCATCCCCATCCGGGGTATCCAGGTTGAGAGGGGTTCCAGGAGTGGATTCCTGATCACTCTCATCAGACACATCACAGGGAGACTGATTGCGCTGAGACCCTGAGCAGTGTGAAGACGTCGAGGGTCTTTCCCAGCGAGCTCGCTTAGGGTGGCTGGGGCCATCATCTGAGTCATAATCCTCGGCCTGTGAAGCCGGGGACCCCCCTGTGGGCTGGATACATTCCAAGTAAGGGGGACCTGAGGACAGAGGCCTCGCCGTGCCCAGAGACTGAGCCCCATGCATAGATTGCAAGGTCTCAAGGATTTTTGCCATAGACACAGACATATTATCAGCAAAAACTGCAAAGTCCGTCCCTGTCACCGGGGCAGAACTTACAAGCGTCTCAGCCTGGGTCGCTACCTCTCCTGACTCCGGCTGGCGAAGCAGCACCGGGTCGGAGCATTGCACACAATGGGGGTCATCAGAGCCTGCTGGTAGATTAGCCCCACATGCAGCACACGCAGTATACACAGCCCTTTTTGCCTTGGCCGCCTTGCGTTTTGAGGATGACATGTTGCTGCTTCCACAGAGCGATCTGGGATATGCAGCCAGAAGCGCACCTCACAGTGCAAGAAATACAATATCTATATAACTGTATCCAGTACACTGATACACCGTGAGGCACTAGAGGGACCAGCACAGAAAAATCGCTTACCGCCCGCTTAAAAAGCGGGTGTGTGGTCGCCAGATAGCCCCTAGTCCAGGTCTCCCAGAGCCTTGCGTCCTTCCTCCAGCCAGGCATGCATGTAATGGCTGCCGGCGTCTCGAGAGAGGAAGGGGGGCGGGCCCTGGGCGTTCCTGGCCAAGAGCGGGAAGCCTGCTTCCCTCTGTGCCAAGTGAGAGGGCTGGAGCATGTAAATCAGGCTCCAGCCCTCGTCGCTGCTTGCGAACAGCGTCTCTCCCCTACCCTGAATGACAGGGTGGGGGCGGGAACGAAACGGAGCTGCCGGCGTCCTAGGCCCAAAAAGCCGGGGACTAAAGTTATAACCGCCGCCGCCGTAAAAGCGCGGACGGCGGATCCCCGGCGCACCACAAGTCACAGCAGCGCCGCCCGGTCCAGAGGGGGTCGGCGCTGCGTTCCCAAACACAAACAATCCCCCAGTAATCTGTAGGGACACCAACTCCACGTTGCGGTCCCCGGCGCACTATAACACCCAGCCAGCCCGGAGTGTGTCTGTGCCTGCCGGGGACACAGAGTACCTGTAAGATGCAGGGCCCTGTCCCTGATCGTACTCCTGCTCCGAATCCATCAGGTTCTAATGGGTCTGTGGATGGAGCCCGGCATCAGAGCTGAGAGGCCGGCAGGATCCCACTTCCACAGAGCCCTACAAGGGGATGTGGAAGGAAAACAGCATGTCAGGCTCCAGCCCTGTACCAGCAATAGGTACCTCAACCTTACAACACCATCCAGGGGTGAGAAGGGAGCATGCTGGGAACACTATATGTGTCCTCTTTTCTTCCATCCGACATAGTCAGCAGCTACTGCTGACTAAAATCTGTGGAGCTATGCATGGAATGTCTGACCTCCTTCGCACACAAAGCTAAAACTGGAGAACCCGTGATACCACGGGGGGGTATAGCCAGAGGGGGAGGGGCCTTGCACTTTTAATGTAGTGCTTTGTGTGGCCTCCAGAGGGCAGTAGCTATACCCCAATCGTCTGGGTCTCCCAATAGAGCGCTGAAGAAAAAGAAATAGCTCTCAGTGAGACTTGAGACTGTGATGTAGTTTCCCCTCCCAGCAGGACAATGACCCTAATTATACTGCCAAAGCTACAACGGATGGTTTAGATCAAAGCATATTCATGTGTGTCACTGGCCCAGTTACAGTCCAGACCCAAATCCCATTCAGAATCTTTGACAAGACTTTAAAATTGCTGCTCACAGACGCTCTCTATCCAATGTCACTGAGCTAGTTTGAAAAAAAGAATGGGTAAAAAGCTTCTTGATGTGCAAAGCTGTTAGAGGCATTTCCTAGAAGACTTGCAGCAGTAACTGCAGCGAAAGGTGGTCCTACCAAGTATTGACTTAGGGTACCGTCACACTTTAGCGACACTCCAGCGATCCCACCAGCGATCTGACCTGGTCAGGATCGCTAGTGCGTCACTGCATGGTCGCTGGTGAGCTGTCAATCAGGCAGATCTCACCAGCGACCAGTGACCAACCCCCAGCGACGCGTGGAAGCGATGCTGCGCTTGGTAACTAAGGTAAATATCGGGTAACCAAGCAAAGCACTTCGCTTGGTTACCCGATATTTACATTGGTTACCAGCGCACACCGCTTAGCGCTGGCTCCCTGCACTCCTAGCCAGAGTACACATTGGGTTAATAAGCAAACCGCTTTGCTTATGTACCCGATGTGTACTCTGGCTACGTGTGCAGGGAGCCGGCACTGGCAGCCTGAGAGCGGCGTACGCTAGTAACCAAGGTAAATATCAGGTAACCAAGCAAAGCACTTCGCTTGGTTACCCGATATTTACCTTGGTTACAGCTTACCGCAGGCTGTCAGAAGCCAGCTCCCTGCACATTCAGATTGTTGCTCTCTCGCTGTTAAACACAGCGATGTGTGCTTCACAGCGGGAGAGCAACGTCCAAAAAATAAGGGGCCAGATCGCTGCTCAGTGTCACACACAGATCGCTAATGAGGTCACTGGTGCGTCACAAAAAATGTGACTCAGCAGCGATCTCGCTATGTGAGAAGTACCCCTTAGGGGGCTGAATACAAATGCACGTCACGATTTTCAGATTTATATGTTTCAAATAATTAGAAAACTATGTATAATTTCCGTTACAAGTCACAAATATGTATTACTTAGTGTTGGTATATCACATAAAATGCCAATAAAATATATTTAAAGTATGGGATTGTAATGTTAAAAAAAAAATATAATAATGTAGAAAAGTTCACAGGGTATGAATACTTTATATAGATATCACACATTTTGTGTGGGGGAAAAGTCAGGACCGCTTCATGTTCTATTGGCCTTTAATAAACCCGGACTGTACAGTGACATGATATCAGGTACTCACCACACTGGGCCAATCAAGACAGCAGATCTTCCTGGGATACTTGACTGGCAATCGCAGGGCAGCTGCTTGTAAGGATTTGCTTGAAGGCAAATAATAATATTAATCAGCTTTACATTTGATCATTTAGAGTCTTAGTTTTAGGACAGGACTTCTAAGGTTATTTACTCTACTGTCTATAATTAAAAGACATCTGCCCATGGGCAATGACTGGGCACAACGCCATACGGATTTAGCATCAACACAATACATGAGTTTTCAGGGAATATGATGTTCACTCATCATTATGTGGCATGTTCCAGAGACAAACATTTTTAAAGTTAGTAGGATGCATTTACGACTAGTTCTTAAAAGGGAACCTGTCACCAGGTTTTTCCCTTATAAGCTGCGGCCACCACTAGTAGGGTTTTATATATCTGTAGACTGTGAGCCCTCGCGGGCAGGGTCCTCTCTCCTCCTATACCAGTCTGTTTTGTACTGTTAATGATTGTTGTACGTATACCCTCTTTCACTTGTAAAACGCCATGGAATAAATGGCGCTATAATAATAAATAATTAATAATAAGAATAATATACATCATTCTAGAATACTGCATATAAGAGCTCAGGCCACACTGTAAAAGGGGCTGCTGATAAGTTTTTGGCTTTGTGATCTTTTTTGTTTCTATAGTAACAAATGTTATATCACATGAAAGACTTATGTATCTAATAAACGTTTTCAACATTTTATGTTTGTTGTTTATGGCTACAGTGTTCTACGCACGTGGAAAAACAAAATGGCGGAGTCTAATGCAATATTCACAGCAACTGAGAGCAGAGGAGTGATAAAATTCTTGTTTCTGCAAGGAAAGTCTGTGAAAGATATTTATGGTGATATATCGCAGACATTGGGGGATCAATACCCTTCATATTCCACAGTTAAGAACTGGGTTGCCAAAATTAAAACGGGCCACTTCGGCACCAATGAAGAGGAACGTCCTGGACGACCGAGAGTGGTTGTTGTTCCGGAGATCATCGATGCACAACCGCATACTGGAGAATCCACGAATTTCAGCTAAAGCAATAGCAGACATCATGGGAACTTCCCGTGAAGGTATTTGTGTCATTATCCATGAACATTTGGACAAGAGGAGGCTATCTGCAAAGTGAGTCCCCAAATGTTTCACAACAGATCAGAGAAGCATGCGAGTGAAAACTTCCCGGTCCATTTCTTAGTGTTTCCGGACTGATAAGAACTTCCTGGATCGACTGGTCACTATGGATGAGACCTGGATTTATTTGCATGACCCTGAAAACAAGGAGCAGTAAAGAGTGGAGGCACAGTGGTTCTCCTCGTCTAAAGAAGTTCAGTGTGCAAACATCAGCCACTAAGGTGATGGTGTCTGTGTTCTGGGAAAAGGAGGGTATGCTGCTAGTGGACTACCTTCAAAAGGGTTCCACCATGAATGCAAGGTATTACATTGAACTTTTGGACCAATTGAAGGCAGCTCTGAAGGCCAAAAGGCACGGCAAGCTGTCCAAAGGAATCTTGTTCCTGCAAGACAACGACCCCGCTCACACTGCACAAGCGGCCACGGTAAAAATGGCAGAGCTGGGCTGCCAGCTGGTTGACCACCCACGTTATTCACCAGATCTAGCTCCCTCCGACTATCATCTGTTTCCAAACCTGATGAAAGACCTCAAGGGTACCAAATTTCACACCATTTCTGATGCCATGGCTGCTACGGATGCCCGGTTTGAGGCACAACAGAAACCCTTCTTTTTTTTAGGCTTACAGAACTTGGAATACCAATATAAGAAGTGTGTTGACATCAGTGGAGAGTATGTGGAATAAATGTAAAGTTTCATCATCCTATCTCATTTCTTTCTGGATGAAGCCATCTTATCAGCAGCCCCTCGTATAACGTAAAAAACACCTTTATAATACTCACCTAAGGGGCGGACCAGTCCGATGGGTGTCACTGCTCTCAGTCTGGCGCTTCCTCGATCTTGTGGGATCGCTGACTTCCTACCTGGCCCTGTGTGCATGACGCCTCCTGCGCCATTCACAGAGAGGCCTTGATTGCACTCCTGCACTTTGAGCTTCCTAGCTGATGGCAGGTCAAACGTATCGTAGTGCACATGCTTGTGCGGTCTTTGGCCTTTTCTCGCGCCTGTGCAATACAGTACTTTGTTCTGCCCTCAGCCAGGCAGATCGAAGTACACATGCGCAGGAAAGCAATGGAGGCCTCTCTAAATCACGCAGGGCGAGTCATGCATATGGGGCTGGGCAGTATGACAGTGATCGCACAAAATAGAGAAGGCACTGGACCGAGAGCAGCGAAACTCATCGGACCAGATGGCACCCTAGGCAAATATTCTAAAGGTGTTTAAAAAAAAAAAAATAAATAAATAAAATCACTTTTATGAGCAGAAGGAGATTCAAAACACAACAGCATGCAGCTCAGTAAGTGACACATTGTTGGAATCCAAAGTCTCGGTCTGTATATTACACTGCTGACAATTTAGGTGGTAAAACCCTGGTGACAAATTCCCTTTAACTAAAATGTCAAAAGTAATTATTTTAATAAACTTGAAATGATACCTTCGATCATGTTCCCCTCCTTCTGAAAGATTCTTTCCTCACACCAATGGCAGTGAATCAGATTATTAATCATCTTTGCACTCTCATCAGCTAAAGATGGTCCTCTCAGAATACGGACTATCACCAACACAAAGTGCTCAAGAGCCACGGAGAGCAGAACCTCAATCCCTTTATTACATCGAGCAGCGGTCCTGTTGGATAAATAAATTGGATTAGCCCAGTTTTTAGCCTCCTGAAGAACACGCCTGAGCCACTGAGCACTGACCTGGCTACAGCCGCTAGGACCACTCGAGCCGCCAGCTCTCTGTAGTACTCTGTCCTGATGATGTTGCAGCCGTAGTGACGTTTTGCCACATGTACGTTCTTGGCATACAGAGAGCTAGTGTCAGTTGACGTGATGGATACGATGCCCAAATTCCGAACATTCCTAAAAGCTGCATCCAGATAGTTCACAGACGTTCCAAAGGGATCCAAATGTCTGGAGAAAAGCAGCAACAAGACATTTAAAGAGTATCAACCAAACAATGCAAAGCAAATAGTATGTGAGAAGAAATCACTTACATGAAATCAAAAGACCGCATGTGCATCAAGACGTTGGCATCCATGTTTGTAATTTCTACGGTTCCCACAAAGTCTTTATCATCTACTTCAGGCTCTGCTTCAGGCTCTGCTTCAGACGCTGCTTCAGGAGCTGCTTCAGGCGCTGCTTCAGGCGCTGCTTCAGGCGCACCATCCAACTTCATTACTGTCTTTATCTTGTTAAGGTGACAGTTCTCTTGGATCCAAGTTACTGAATTGTCACTGATGTCATTGAGGGTGACCTTCACAGAACTTCTGAGGTGCTTTGCCCACTGCAATCCCATGATGCCTACAAGTGAAAGAAGGGAATTTTGTTTACTTACCGTAAATTCCTTTTCTTCTAGCTCCAATTGGGAGACCCAGACAATTGGGTGTATAGCTATGCCTCCGGAGGCCACACAAAGTATTACACTAAAAGTGTAAAGCCCCTCCCCTTCAGCCTATACACCCCCCGTGCTGCCACGGGCTCATCAGTTTTGGTGCAAAAGCCCGAAGGAGGAAAAAATTATAAACTGGTTTAAAGTAAATTCAATCCGAAGGAATATCGGAGAACTGAAACCATTTAACATGAACAACATGTGTATACAAAAACAGGGGCGGGTGCTGGGTCTCCCAATTGGAGCTAGAAGAAAAGGAATTTACGGTAAGTAAACAAAATTCCCTTCTTTGTCGCTCCTTATTGGGAGACCCAGACAATTGGGACGTCCAAAAGCAGTCCCTGGGTGGGTAAATAATACCTCATAATAGAGCCGTAACGGCTCCGTCCTACAGGTGGGCAACTGCCGCCTGAAGGACTCGCCTACCTAGGCTGGCATCTGCCGAAGCATAGGTATACACCTGATAGTGTTTCGTGAAAGTGTGCAGGCTCGACCAGGTAGCTGCCTGACACACCTGCTGAGCCGTAGCCTGGTGTCGCAAGGCCCAGGACGCTCCCACGGCCCTGGTAGAATGGGCCTTCAGTCCTGAGGGAACCGGAAGCCCCGAGGAACGGTAAGCTTCGAAAATTGGTTCCTTGATCCACCGAGCCAGGGTTGACTTGGAAGCTTGTGTCCCTTTATGCTGGCCAGCGACAAGGACAAAGAGTGCATCCGAGCGGCGCAGGGGCGCCGTACGAGAAATGTAGAGTCTGAGTGCTCTCACCAGATCTAACAAGTGCAAATCCTTTTCACATTGGTGAACTGGATGAGGACAAAACGAGGGTAAGGAGATGTCCTGATTGAGATGAAAAGTGGGCAAGGCAAATGGGCAGGGAGAAAATCCCTGAGCAGAGCACCACGACAGGAATATTTTCCACGTCCTGTGGTAGATCTTGGCGGACGTTGGTTTCCTAGCCTGTCTCATAGTGGCAATGACCTCTTGAGATAATCCTGAAGACGCTAGGATCCAGGACTCAATGGCCACACAGTCAGGTTGAGGGCCGCAGAATTCAGATGGAAAAACGGCCCTTGAGACAGCAAATCTGGTCGGTCTGGCAGTGCCCACGGTTCGCCGACCGTGAGATGCCACAGATCCGGGTACCACGACCTCCTCGGCCAGTCTGGAGCGACGAGGATGACGTGGCGGCAGTCGGCCCTGATCTTGCGTAACACTCTGGGCAACAGTGCCAGAGGAGGAAACACATAAGGAAGCCGAAACTGCGACCAATCCTGAACTAAGGCGTCAGCCGCCAGAGCTCTGTGATCTTGAGATCGAGACATGAATGTTGGGACCTTGTTGTTGTGCCGTGACGCCATTAGGTCGACGTCCGGCATCCCCCAGCGGCAACAGATCTCCTGAAACACGTCCGGGTGAAGGGACCATTCCCCTGCGTCCATGCCCTGGCGACTGAGAAAGTCTGCTTCCCAGTTTTCTACGCCCGGGATGTGAACTGCGGATATGGTGGATGCTGTGGCTTCCACCCACAGCAGAATCCGCCGGACTTCCTGGAAGGCTTGCCGACTGCGTGTCCCACCTTGGTGGTTGATGTAAGCCACCGCTGTGGAGTTGTCCGACTGAATTCGGATCTGCTTGCCTTCCAGCCACTGCTGGAACGCTTTTAGGGCAAGATACACTGCCCTGATCTCCAGAACATTGATCTGAAGTGAGGACTCTTGCTGAGTCCACGTACCCTGAGCCCTGTGGTGGAGAAAAACTGCTCACACCCTGACAGACTCGCGTCCGTCGTGACCACCGCCCAAGATGGGGGTAGGAAGGATTTCCCCTTCGATAATGAGGTGGGAAGAATCCACCACCGAAGGGAAGCTTTGGTTGCCTGAGAGAGGGAGACGTTCCTGTCTAGGGACGTCGGCATCCTGTCCCACTTGCGTAGGATGTCCCATTGAAGTGGACGCAGGTGAAACTGCGCGAAAGGGACTGCTTCCATTGCTGCCACCATCTTCCCCAGGAAGTGCATGAGGCGCCTCAAGGGGTGTGACCGACCTTGAAGGAGAGATTGCACCCCTGTCTGTAGTGAACGCTGTTTGTCCAGCGGAAGCTTCACTATCGCTGGAAGAGTATGAAACTCCATGCCAAGATATGTCAGCGATTGGACCGGTGTCAGATTTGACTTTGGAAAATTGATGATCCACCCGAAACTCTGGAGAATCTCCAGAGTAACATTGATGCTGTGTTGGCATGCCTCTTGAGAGGGTGCCTTGACCAGCAGATCGTCTAAGTAAGGTATCACTGAGTGACCCTGAGAGTGGAGGACCGCAACTACTGTAGCCATGACCTTGGTGAAAACTTTTGGGGCTGTCGCCAGGCCGAACGGCAGTGCCGCGAACTGAAGGTGTTCGTCTCCCATGACGAAGCGCAAGAAGCGCTGATGCTCTGGAGCAATTGGTACGTGGAGATAAGCATCCTTGATATCGATCGATGCTAGGAAATCTCCTTGGGACATTGAGGCGATGACGGAGCGGAGGGATTCCATCCGGAACCGCCTGGTCCTTACGTGTTTGTTGAGCAGTTTTAGGTCCAAAACCGGACGGAAGGACCCGTCCTTCTTTGGAACCACAAACAGGTTGGAGTAGAAACCGTGACCCTGTTGCTGAAGAGGAACCGGGACCACCACTCCTTCTGCCTTCAGAATGCCCACCGCCTGCAGAAGAGCCTTGGCTCGCTCGGGAGGCGGAGATGTTCTGAAGAATCGAGTCGGAGGACGAGAGCTGAACTCTATCCTGTAACCGTGAGACAAAATGTCTCTCACCCAACGGTCTTTTACTTGTGGCAGCCAGGTGTCGCAAAAGCGGGAGAGCCTGCCACCGACCGAGGATGCGGTGTGAGGAGGCCGTAAGTCATGAGGAAGCCGCCTTAGTAGCGGCACCTCCGGCGGTCTTTTTAGGGCGTGATTTAGACCGCCATGCGTCGGAGTTCCTCTGATCCTTCTGCGGCCTTTTGGACGAGGAGAATTGGGACCTGTCCGCACCCCGAAAGGACCGAAACCTCGACTGTCCCCTCCTCTGTTGGGGTGTTTTTGGTTTGGCCTGGGGTAAGGATGTTTCCTTTCCCTTGGATTGTTTGATGATTTCATCCAATCTCTCACCAAACAAACGGTCGCCAGAAAATGGCAATCCAGTTAAGCACTTTTTGGAAGCCGAATCTGCCTTCCATTCACGCAGCCACAAGGCCCTGCGTATTGCCACCGAATTGTCGGCTGCAACCGCCGTACGGCTCGCAGAGTCCAGGACAGCATTAATAGCGTAGGACGCAAATGCCGACGTTTGAGAGGTTATGGACGCCACCTGCGGCGCAGACGTACGTGTGAGTGCGTCAATTTGCGCCTGACCAGCTGAGATAGCTTGGAGTGCCCATACGGCTGCGAATGCTGGAGCAAAAGACGCGCCGATAGCTTCATAGATGGATTTCAACCAGAGCTCCATCTGTCTGTCAGTGGCATCCTTGAGTGAAGCTCCATCTTCCACTGCAACTATGGATCTAGCCGCAAGTCTGGAGATTGGAGGATCCACCTTGGGACACTGAGTCCAGCCCTTGACCACGTCAGGGGGGAAAGGGTAACGTGTATCCTTAAGGCGCTTGGAAAAACGCTTATCTGGACAAGCTCGGTGTTTCTGGACTGCCTCTCTGAAGTCAGAGTGGTCCAGAAACATACTCTTTGTACGCTTGGGAAACCTGAAACGGAATTTCTCCTGCTGAGAGGCTGACTCCTCCACTGGAGGAGCTGAGGGAGAAATATCCAACATTTCATTGATGGAAGCAATAAGATCATTCACTATGGCGTCCCCATCAGGAGTATCAAGGTTGAGAGCGGCTTCAGGATCAGAATCCTGATCAGCTACCTCCGCTTCATCATACAGAGAGTTCTCTCGCTGAGACCCTGAACATTGTGATGATGCCGAGGGGATATCTTAATCGGTCTGGGGCTGCGGTCCGTGTCAGAGACCTCACCCTGGGATCCATGAGACACCCCGGGAGGACATTGCTGTTCCCACTGAGGGGGACCAGGGGGCAATGATTCCACAGTGCCCCTGGCTTGAGATGCCGGCCTGGAGTGCAAGGCTTCTAATATCTTAGCCATAGTCTCAGAAAGTCTTTCAGTAAAAACTGCAAACTCCGTCCCTGTCACCTGGACAGTGTTAACAGGTGGTTCTCCCTGGGCCACCCCTAGCAGAGGCTCCGGCTGAGAAAGTGCCACAGGGGCCGAGCATTGCACACAATGAGGGTCAGTGGAACCTGCCGGCAGTATAGCCGTACATGCTGCACAGGCAGCATAGTAAGTCTGTGCTTTGGCACCCTTGCTATTTGTGGACGACATGCTGTTGTCTCTTCTGAGCAATACAGGAGGGTATATAGACAAAGAAGGGAATTTTGTTACTTACCGTAAATTCCTTTTCTTCTAGCTCCTATTGGGAGACCCAGACGATTGGGTGTATAGCACTACCTCCGGAGGCCACACAAAGCATTACACTAAAAAGTGTAAGGCCCCTCCCCTTCTGGCTATACACCCCCAGTGGGATCACTGGCTCACCAGTTTTAGTGCAAAAGCAAGAAGGAGGAAAGCCAAGAACTGGTTTAAACAAATTCACTCCGAAGTAACGTCGGAGAACTGAAAACCGTTCAACATGAACAACATGTGTACCCGAAAAACAACCAAAAATCCCGAAGGACAACAGGGCGGGTGCTGGGTCTCCCAATAGGAGCTAGAAGAAAAGGAATTTACGGTAAGTAACAAAATTCCCTTCTTCTTCGGCGCTCCATTGGGAGACCCAGACGATTGGGACGTCCAAAAGCTGTCCCTGGGTGGGTAAAGAAAAACCTCATGTTAGAGCTGCAAAGACAGCCCTCCCCTACGGGGAGGCAACTGCCGCCTGCAGGACTCTTCTACCTAGGCTGGCGTCCGCCGAAGCATAGGTATGCACCTGATAATGTTTGGTGAAAGTGTGCAGACTCGACCAGGTAGCTGCCTGGCACACCTGTTGAGCCGTAGCCTGGTGTCGTAATGCCCAGGACGCACCCACGGCTCTGGCAGAATGGGCCTTCAGCCCTGATGGAACCGGAAGCCCAGCAGAACGGTAGGCTTCAAGAATTGGTTCTTTGATCCATCGAGCCAGGGTGGCTTTTGAAGCCTGCGACCCTTTGCGCTTACCAGCGACAAGGACAAAGAGCGCATCCGAGCGGCGCAGGGGCGCCGTGCGGGAAATGTAGATTCTGAGTGCTCTCACCAGATCCAACAAATGTAGATCCTTTTCATACCGATGAACTGCATGCGGATAAAAGGAAGGCAAGGAGATATCCTGATTAAGGTGAAAAGAGGATACCACCTTAGGGAGAAACTCCTGAATGGGGCGCAGCACTACCTTGTCCTGGTGGAACACCAGGAAGGGAGCTTTGGATGACAGCGCTGCTAGTTCAGACACTCTCCGAAGAGACGTGACCGCTACCAGAAATGCCACTTTCTGTGAGAGTCGAGAAAGTGACACATCCCTCAGGGGCTCGAAAGGCGGCTTCTGGAGAGCAACAAGGAGCTTGTTTAGATCCCACGGATCTAACGGCCTCCTGTACGGAGGTACGATATGACACACCCCCTGCAGGAACGTGCGCACCTTAGACAGTCGCGCTAGACGCTTCTGAAAAAACACGGATAGTGCCGAGACTTGCCCTTTAAGGGAGCCGAGCGACAAGCCCTTTTCCAACCCAGATTGCAGGAAGGAAAGAAAGACAGGTAACGTGAATGGCCAGGGGGATACTCCTTGTGCAGAGCACCAGGATAAGAATATCTTCCACGTTCTGTGGTAGATCTTAGCAGACGTGGGCTTCCTAGCCTGTCTCATGGTGGCAACGACCCCTTGGGATAATCCTGAAGACGCTAGGATCCAGGACTCAATGGCCACACAGTCAGGTTCAGGGCCGCAGAATTCCGATGGAAAAACGGCCCTTGGGACAGTAAGTCTGGTCGGTCTGGTAGTGCCCACGGTTGGCCGACCGTGAGATGCCACAGATCCGGGTACCACGACCTCCTCGGCCAGTCTGGGGCGACGAGTATGACGCGGCCGCAATCGGATCTGATCTTGCGTAACACTCTGGGCAAGAGTGCCAGAGGTGGAAACACATAAGGGAGCCGGAACTGCGACCAATCTTGCACTAAGGCGTCTGCCGCTAGAGCTCTTTGATCGCGAGACCGCGCTATGAAGGTCGGGACCTTGTTGTTGTGCCGAGACGCCATTAGGTCGACGTCCGGCACCCCCCAGCGGCGGCAGATTTCCTGAAACACGTCCGGGTGAAGGGACCATTCCCCTGCGTCCATGCCCTGGCGACTGAGGAAGTCTGCTTCCCAGTTTTCTACGCCCGGGATGTGAACTGCGGATATGGTGGATGCTCTTTCCTCCACCCACATCAGAATCCGCCTGACTTCCTGGAAGGCTTGCCGACTGCGTGTCCCTCCTTGGTGGTTGATGTATGCCACCGCTGTGGAGTTGTCCGACTGAATTCGGATCTGCTTTCCTTCCAGCCACTGCTGGAAGGCTAATAGGGCAAGATACACTGCCCTGATTTCCAGAACATTGATCTGAAGGGTGGACTCCTGCTGAGTCCACGTCCCTTGAGCCCTGTGGTGGAGAAAAACTGCTCCCCACCCTGACAGACTCGCGTCTGTCGTGACCACTGCCCAGGATGGGGGCAGGAATGATCTTCCCTGTGATAATGAGGTGGGAAGAAGCCACCATTGCAGAGAGTCCTTGGTCATCTGAGAAAGGGAGACTGTCCTGTCTAGGGAAGTTGTCTTCCCGTCCCACTGGCGGAGAATGTCCCATTGAAGTGGACGCAGATGAAACTGCGCGAACGGGACTGCCTCCATTGCTGCCACCATCTTCCCTAGGAAGTGCATGAGGCGCTTTAAGGGGTGCGACTGACCCTGAAGGAGAGACTGCACCCCTGTCTGTAGTGACCGCTGCTTGTCCAGCGGAAGCTTCACTATCGCTGAGAGAGTATGAAACTCCATGCCAAGATACGTTAGTGATTGAGTCGGTGCCAGGTTTGACTTTGAAAAGTTGATGATCCACCCGAAAGTCTGGAGAGTCTCCAGCGCAACATTCAGGCTGTGTTGGCATGCCTCTTGAGAGGGTGCTTTGACAAGTAGATCGTCTAAGTAAGGAATCACCGAATGTCCCTGAGAATGCAAGACTGCTACCACTGCCGCCATGACCTTGGTGAAAACCCGTGGGGCTGTCGCCAGACCAAAAGGCAGAGCTACGAACTGGAGATGGTCGTCTCCTATCACGAAACGTAAAAAACGTTGGTGCTCTGTAGCAATCGGCACGTGGAGATAAGCATCTTTGATGTCTATTGATGCAAGGAAATCTCCTTGAGACATTGAGGCAATGACGGAGCGGAGGGATTCCATCCGGAACCGCCTGGCGTTCACATGCTTGTTGAGCAGCTTTAGGTCCAGAACGGGACGGAACGAGCCGTCCTTTTTTGGAACCACGAAGAGATTGGAGTAAAAACCTTGTCCTTGTTCCTGCAGAGGAACAGGGATCACCACTCCTTCTGCTCTTAGTGAGCACACCGCCTGCAGAAGGGCATTTGCTCGGTCGGGATGTGGGGAGGTTCTGAAGAACCGAGGCGGAGGATGAGAACTGAATTCTATCCTGTACCCGTGAGACAAAATGTCTGCTACCCACCGGTCTTTGACCTGTGGCAGCCAAATGTCGCAAAAGCGGGAGAGCCTGCCACCGACCGAGGATGCGGAGGGATGAGGCCGAAAGTCATGAGGCAGCCGCCTTGGAAGCGGTTCCTCCGGTTGCTTTCTTGGGGCGTGAATGAGCCCGCCAGGAATCTGAGCTCCTTTGCTCCTTCTGAGTCCCTTTGGACGAGGAGAATTGGGTCTTGCTGGAGCCTCGAAAGGACCGAAACCTCGACTGCCACTTCCTCTGTTGAGGTTTGCTCGATCTGGGCTGGGGTAAGGAGGAGTCCTTACCCTTGGACTGTTTAATGATCTCAGCCAATTGCTCACCAAACAGTCTGTCTCCAGATAGTGGCAAGCTGGTTAAACATTTCTTGGAAGCAGAATCTGCTTTCCATTCCTTTAACCACAAGGCTCTGCGCAAAACGACAGAGTTGGCAGACGCCATTGAGGTACGGCTCGTAGAGTCTAGGACAGCGTTGATAGCGTAAGTCGCAAACGCAGACATTTGCGAGGTTAGGGACGCTACTCGCGGCACTGCTGGACGTATGATAGAGTCCACCTGTGCCAGGCCAGCTGAAATAGCTTGGAGTGCCCACACGGCCGTGAATGCTGGAGCAAACGACGCGCCGATAGCTTCATAGACAGACTTTAACCAAAAGGTCCATCTGTCTGTCATTGGCATCTTTAAGTGAAGCCCCATCTTCCACTGCAACTATGGATCTAGCCGCAAGCCTGGAGAATGGGGGGTCCACCTTTGGACACTGGGTCCAGCGTTTGACCACGTCAGGGGGAAAGGGATAACGTGTATCCTTAAGACGTTTGGAGAAACGCTTATCTGGATAAGCATGATGTTTCTGGACTGATTCTCTGAAGTCAGAGTGGTCCAGAAAAGTACTCAATTTACGCTTAGGATACCGGAAATGGAACTTCTCCTGCTGTGCAGCTGCCTCCTCTGCTGAAGGGGCTGGGGGAGAAATATCCAACAGTCTATTGATGGCCGCTATAAGGTCATTTACCATAGCGTCACCATCAGGGGTATCTAGATTGAGAGCGGTGTCAGGATTAGATTCCTGATCACCCACCTCTGTTTCCTCATACAGAGCCTCGTCTCGCTGAGACCCTGACCAGTGTGATGACGTCGAGGGTCTTTCCCAGCGAGCCCGCTTAGGCTGCCTGGGACTGTCATCAGAGTCAGAGTCTTCAGCCTGTGATGCCTGGGACCCCCTTGAAGTACGGATTAGTTCCAACTGAGGGGGACCAGGGAGCATAGACACAGCAGTGTCCATGGTCTGAGAAACTGGCCTGGACTGCAAGGTTTCCAGGATTTTTGTCATAGTCACAGACATCTTATCAGCAAAAACTGCAAATTCTGTCCCCGTCACCGGGGCAGGGTTCACAGGCGTCTCTGCCTGGGCCACTACTACCATAGACTCTGGCTGCCGAAGTGGCACAGGGATGGAACATTGCACACAATGGGGGTCATTGGAACCTGCCGGTAGATTAGCCCCACATGCGGCACAAGCAGTGCATACCGCCTGTGCCTTGGCACCCTTGCGTTTTGCGGATGACATGTTGTTGTCTCCTCAGAGCAATGTAGGGTATAAGCCAAGAAGCGACTGTACAGTGCAATATAAATATATAATGGTACAGGGAAAAAATGCACCAAATAACACTGTGGCACTAGTGGGGCCAGCACTTATGTGCAGCTTACCGCCCGCATAAACGCGGGTGTGTGGTTGCCAGAGTCCCTTGTCTGAGTCCCCCAGAGCCTGTGTCCGTTCTCCAGCCAGACTGCATGCAGGAATGGCTGCCGGCGTCCTGTGGAGAGGGGCGGGCCCTGGGCGTGTTGAGACCAAGAGCGGGAAACTTGCGTCCCCACTGTGCCCAGTGAGAGGGCTGGAGTATGTAAATAAGACTCCAGCCCTCGGCGCTGGCTATAGAACAGCGTCTCTCCCTTTCCCTGATTGACAGGGTGGGGGCGGGAACGAAGCAGAGCTAGGCCGCAAAAGCCGGGGACTAGATTTATGAGCGCTGCCGCCGTAAAAGCGCGGGCAGCGCGAGTCCCCGGCGCACTACAAGTCCCAGCGGCGCCGCCGCTCCCGGAGCGGCCGGCGCGGTAGTTCCCAAGACATAAAATCACTCAGCTAAGCTGCAGTGACTCTAACCCGAGCGCGCAGCGCTAGTGCCCCCGGCGCACTAGCACACCCAGCAAGCCTGGAGTGTGCGTGGCCTGTCTGTGCGGGGACACAGAGTACCTGAACGTTGCAGGGCCTTGTCCCTGACTGTACTCAGCTCCTCCAGCAGGGTCTCTGGGTCTGTGGATGGAGCTCGGCCTCAGGGTTTGGGGGCCGGTAAGATCCCACTTCCACAGAGCCCCTCAGGGGGATGGGGAAGGAAAGCAGCATGTGGGCTCCAGCCTCCGTACCCGCAATGGGTACCTCAACCTTACAAACCGCAAGTGGGGTGAGAAGGGAGCATGCTGGGGGCCCTATCTGGGCCCTCTTTTCTTCCATCCGATAGAGTCAGCAGCTACTGCTGACTAAACAGTGGAGCTATGCGTGGATGTCTGACCTCCTTCGCACAAAGCAGAAAACTGGTGAGCCAGTGATCCCACTGGGGGTGTATAGCCAGAAGGGGAGGGGCCTTACACTTTTTAGTGTAATGCTTTGTGTGGCCTCCGGAGGCAGTGCTATACACCCAATCGTCTGGGTCTCCCAATGGAGCGCCGAAGAAAATCAACAGTGCACCACACAGTGTAAAGTATAGTCTATAATCATATAATCTATAAGTACACTTCTGCACTAGTGGGGCCAGCACCACAGGTGCTGCTTACCGCCTGCGCAAAGCGGTTGTGTGGGCACCACAATTCCTGCCTGGGTCTCCCTGAACTTGTCTCTCCTCTCCAGCGTTAGCAGAGCTGAGAGGAATGGCTGCCGGCGTCCTGAGGAGAGGAGGGAGCCATGGGCGTGACCCAGAAAAGTGCGGGAACTGGTGCCCCACTGTGCAGAGTGAGGGGGGTGGAGCATGCTCCAGCCCTCAGTGCTGCCGTCCTGTACAGCGTCCCGCCCTTCCCCTGATTGGCAGGGCTGGGGGCGGGAAGAAAACGAGACTAGGCCGCAAAAGCCGGGGACTCGAGTTATAAGCGCGGCCGCCGTATAAGCGCGGTCGGCGCGGAAGTCCCCGGCGCACTAACAGTCCCAGCCGCGCCGCAGTGATAACCATGGCAGCGGCGGTCAGCGCGGCAGTCCCCCTACACGAACACACTCAGCGACGCTGAAGTGTGTAATGGCACAAACGCAGTCAGCGCTGCTGTCCCCGGTGCACTAGCACACCCAGCAATGCTGGAGTGTTGCTGTGCGCGGTCCCCACGGGGACACAGAGTACCTCAAAGTAGCAGGGCCATGTCCCTGAACGATACTCGGCTCCTATCCAGCATGGTCCTCAGGAGCGGTGGATGGAGCACGGTCTCCTGTGCCTGGAGACCGAAAGGATCCCACTTCACCCAGAGCCCTAATTGAGGGATGGGGAAGGAAAGCAGCATGTGGGCTCCAGCCTCCGTACCCGCAATGGATACCTCAACCTTAACAACACCGCCGACAAGAGTGGGGTGAGAAGGGAGCATGCTGGGGGCCCTGTTATGGGCCCTCTTTTCTTCCATCCGACATAGTCAGCAGCTGCTGCTGACTAAGCTGTGGAGCTATGCGTGCATGTCTGACCTCCTTCGCACAAAGCATAAAAACTGATGAGCCCGTGGCAGCACGGGGGGTGTATAGGCTGAAGGGGAGGGGCTTTACACTTTTAGTGTAATACTTTGTGTGGCCTCCGGAGGCATAGCTATACACCCAATTGTCTGGGTCTCCCAATAAGGAGCGACAAAGAAACAACCCTTTATCATCTAAAAAAAACAAACGTAAAAACGTAACAGAACTTAACACCGAATACACCAAAACTGGACAGGAATGAATGACCAGCTGGATCAGCAACACAGATATGCTGCAGAGAAGCTGCTGTCCTCAGTGTTTACCTATGAAGAACCCTACTACAGGCAAGTAGTTTACTGTCTTGTACAGACTGAGTGGTCCATTAGGTCTGCAAAGAAGAAGGGAATTTTGTTTACTTACCGTAAATTCCTTTTCTTCTAGCTCCTATTGGGAGACCCAGACAATTGGGTGTATAGCTTCTGCCTCCGGAGGCCACACAAAGTATTACACTTTAAAAAGTGTAACCCCTCCCCTCTGCCTATACACCCTCCCAGGGATCACGGGCTCCTCAGTTTTGGTGCAAAAGCAGGAAGGAGAATACTTATAAATTGGTCTAGGGTAAATTCAATCCGAAGGATGTTCAGAGAACTGAAAACCATGAACCAAAAGAACAATTCAACATGAACAACATGTGTACACAAAAGAACAAACAGCCCGAAGGGCACAGGGGCGGGTGCTGGGTCTCCCAATAGAAGCTAGAAGAAGAAGGGAATTTTGTTACTTACCGTAAATTCCTTTTCTTCTAGCTCCAATTGGGAGACCCAGACGATTGGGTGTATAGCTACTGCCTCCGGAGGCCACACAAAGTATTACACTAAAAAGTGTAAGGCCCCTCCCCTTCTGCATATACACCCCCCGTGGGATCACGGGCTGCTTCAGTTTTAGTGCAAAAGCAAGAAGGAGGAAAGCCAATAATTGGTTAAACAATTCAATCCGAAGGAACATCGGAGAACTGAAACCATTCAACATGAACAACATGTGTACCCGAACAACCAAAAATCCCGAAGGAACAGGGGCGGGTGCTGGGTCTCCCAATTGGAGCTAGAAGAAAAGGAATTTACGGTAAGTAACAAAATTCCCTTCTTCTTCGGCGCTCCATTGGGAGACCCAGACGATTGGGACGTCCAAAAGCAGTCCCTGGGTGGGTAAATTAATACCTCAAGTTTGGACTGTAAAAACAGCCCTTCCCTACATGGAGGCAACCGCCGCCTGCAGGACTCTTCTACTGAGGCTGGCATCCGCCTAAGCGTAGGCATGCACCTGATAACGCTTGGTGAAGGTGTGCAGACTCGCCCAGGTAGCCGCCTGGCACACCTGCTGAGCCGTAGCCTGGTGCCATAATGTCCAGGACGCACCCACGGCTCTGGTAGAATGGGCCTTCAGCCCTGATGGAACCGGAAGCCCAGCAGAACGGTAGGCTTCAAGAATTGGTTCCTTGATCCATCGAGCCAGGGTGGATTTGGAAGCCTGCGACCCTTTGCGCTAACCAGCGACAAGTACAAAGAGTGCATCCGAGCGGCGCAGGGGCGCCGTGCGGGAAATGTAGATTCTGAGCGCTCTCATCAGATCCAACAAATGCAAATCCAATTCATATCGATGAACTGGATGAGGACAAAAGGAAGGTAATGAGATATCCTGACTGAGATGAAAAGGGGGGTACCACCTTAGGGAGAACCCCCGGAATCAGGCGCAGCACTACCTTGTCTTGGTGAAACACCAGGAAGGGAGCTTTGGATGACCGCGCTGCTAGCTCGGACACTCTCTGAAGAGACGTGACCGCTACCAAAAAAGCCGCTTTCTGTGAAAGTCGAGAAGTGAAACATCCCTCAGAGGCTCAAAGGGCGGCTCCTGGAGAGCAATTAGTACCCTGTTCAGATCCCATGGGTCTAACGGCCTCTTGTACGGAGGGACAATGAGACAAACCCCCTGCAGGAACGTGCGTACCTGAGGAAGTCGTACTATGCGCTTCTGAAAGAATACAGACAGCGCTGGGACTCGTCCGTTAAGGGAGCCGAGCGACAAACCTTTTCCCAAACCAGATTGCAGGAAGGAAGGAAAAGTAGGCAATGCAAATGTCCAGGGAGACACTCCCTGAGCAGAGCACTAAGATAAGAATATCTTCCACGTCTTGTGGTAGATCTTGGCAGACGTCGGCTTCCTAGCCCGTCTCATGGTGACAATGACGTCTTGAGATAATCCTGAAGACGCTAGGATCCAGGACTCAATGGCCACACAGTCAGGTTCAGGGCTGTAGAATTCAGATGGAAAGAACGGCCCTTGGGACAGTAATTCTGGCCGGTCTGGTAGTGCCCACGGTCGGCCGACCGTGAGATGCCACAGATGCAGGTACCACGACCTCCTCGGCCAGTCTGGGGCGACAAGGATGGCGCGGCGGCAATCGGAGCTGATCTTGCGTAACCCTCTGGGCAACAGTGCCAGAGGGGGAAACACATAGGGTAGCTGGAACTGCGACCAATCCTGAACTAAGGCGCCTGCCGCCAGAGCTCTTTGATCGTGAGACCGCGCCATGAAAATCGGGCCCTTGTTGTTGTGCCGAGACGCCAGTAGGTCGACGTCCGGCCTCCCCCAGCGGCTACAGATTTCTTGAAACCCGTCCGGGTGCAGAGACCATTCCCCTGCGTCCATGCCCTGGCGACTGAGGAAGTCTGCTTCCCAGTTTTCTACGCCCGGGATGTGAACTGCGGATATGGTGTATGCTCTGTCTTCCACCCACATCAGAATCCGCCGGACTTCCTGGGAGGCTTGGCGACTGCGTGTTCCGCCTTGGTGGTTGATGTAAGCCACCGCTGCGAAGTTGTCCGACTGAATTCGGATCTGTTTGCCTTCCAGCCTCTGCTGGAAGGTTTGCAGGACAAGATACCCTGCCCAGATTTCCAGAACATTGATCTGAAGGGTGGACTCCTCTGAAGAGAGTCCTTGCCCGTCTGAGAAAGGGGTACGTTCCTGTCTAGGGACGTCGACTTCCCATCCCATTGGCGAAGAATGTCCTATAGAAGTGGACGCAGATGAAACTGCGCGAAAGGGACTGCCTCTGCATGAGGCGTCTTAAGGGGTGTGACTGGCCTTGAAGGAGAGACTGCACCCCCGTCTGTAGTGAACGCTGTATGTTCAGCGGGAGCTGCACTATCGCTGAGAGAGTGTGAAGCTCCATGCCAAGATATGTCAGCGATTGGGTCGGTGTCAGATCTAACTTTGAAAGGTTTATGATCCACCCGAAACTCTGGAGAGTCTCCAGCGCCACGTTCAGGCTGTGTTGGCATGCCTCTTGAGAGGGTGCCTTGACAAGTAGATCGTCCAAGTAAGGGATCACAGATTGACCCTGAGAGTGCAGGACTACTCCCATTGCTGCCATGAACTTGGTGAAAAGCCGTGGGGCTGTCGCCAGACCGAAGGGCAGGGCTACGAACTGAAGATGCTCGTCTTCAATAACGAAACGTAGCCAACACCGGTGCTCTGGAGCAATCGGCACGTGGAGATAAGCATCCTGATGTCTACTGATGCTAGGAAATCTCCTTGAGACATTGAGGCAATGACGGAGCGGAGGGATGCCATCCGGAACCGCCTGGCCTTCACGTGCTTGTTGAGCAGTTTTAGGTCCCCCACAATCAGATTGGAGGAAAAACCGTGTCTTGTTCCTGAAGAGGAACAGGAATTACCACTCCTTCTGCCTGCAGAAGAGCATCGGCTCGGTGGGTAGGTGGGGAAGTTCTGAAGAATCGAGCCGGAGGCCGAGAACAGAACTCTATCCTGTACACGTGAGACACAACGTCTCTCACCCACCGGTCTGTGACCTGTGGCAGCTAAATGTCGCCAAGGCGAGAGAGTCTGCCACCAACCGCGGATGCGGAGAGAGAGAGCTTAAAGTCATGAGGAGACCGCCTTGGAAGCGGTTCCTCTGGCTGCCTTCCTTGGGCGTGATTGAGCCCGCCTGGAATCTGAGCCCCTCTGAGCCTTTTGAGCCCTTTTGGACTAGGACAATTTGGACCTGCCCGAGCCTGGGAAGGACCGAAACCTCGACTGTCTCTCTCGGACAGCATTAATAGGGTAAGTCGCAATGCAGACATTGCGAGGATAAAGACGCTACCTGCGGCACAGATGTACCTGTGCTCAAGACCAGCTGCGCAAGACCAGCTGACATAGCTTAGAGTGCCCATACGGCTGCGAATACCGGAGCAACCGACACGCCGATAGCTTCATAGACAGATTTCAACCAGAGGTCCATCTGTCTGTCAATGGCGTCTTTAAGTGAAGTCCCATCTCCACTGCAACTATGGATCTAGCCGCAAGCCTGGAGATTGGGGGATCCACCTTTGGACCCTGGGTCCAGCGCCTGACCACGTCAGGGGGAAAGGGATAACATGTATCCTTAATACATTTGGAGAAACGCTTATCTGGTAAGCGTGGTGATTCTGAACTGCTTCTCTGAAGTCAGCGTGGCCAGAAAAGTACTCAATATACGCTTGAGATACTGAAATGGGATTTCTCCTGCTGGGAAGCTGACTCCTCCACCGGAGGAGCTGAGGGAGAAGTATCCAACATGCCATTGCTGGACGCTATAAGATCATTCACCATGGCGTCACCATCCGGTGTATCCGGATTGAGAGCGGTGTCAGGATCAAAGTCCTGATCAGCGACGTCTGCCTCATCATACAGAGAGTCCTCTGCTGTGACCCTGACTAGTGATGAAGCCGAGTGCCGCTCCCAGCGAGCTCGCTTAGGCTGTCTGGGACTGTCGTCCGCGTCAGAGCCTTCACCCTGGAATGCCTGGGACCCTCCCGGAGCACTGATTTTGTTCCAAATGAGGGTGGCCAGGGAGCAATAATCAAGATTGCCCATGGCCTGTCTGGACTGCAAGTCACTATCCCATGACAATCTATCAGCCGAAACTGCAACACCGTCCCTGTCCATGGACAGGGTTCACAGGTGGTTCCTTTGGCCACCTCTAGTAGAGACCCCGGCTGACCAAGTGCTACAGGGGAGCATTGCACACAACGGGGGTCAGTGGAACCTGCCGGTGGAACAGTATCACATGCAGTAAAAGCAGCATAGAAAGCCTGTGTTGCTTTTTTGCTGCTGTAGTCTAGCCATCTAGGAGCATATAGCCAAGAATAGCGACCGTACAGTGCAATGTAAAGCATACAAGCATAAAGTACAAATGAGCACTTCAGCACATGCAATATGAGCAGCTTAGAAAGCCTGTGCCTTGGCACCCTTGCTTTTTTGCTGCTGTAGACTAGCCATCTAGGAGTATATAGCCAAGAATAGCGACCGTACAGTGCAATGTATAGCATACAAGCATAAGTACAAATGAACACTTCAGCACATGCAATACAAGCAGCCTAGAAAAACTGTGCCTTAGCACCTTTGCTTTTTTTTGCTGCTGTAGTCTAGCCATTCTAGGAGAATATAGTCAAGAATAGCGACCGTACAGTGCAATGTATAGCATACAAGCATAAGTACAAATGAACACTTCAGCACATGCAATACAAGCAGCATAGAAAGCCTGTGCCTTAGCACCCTTGCTTTTTTGCTGCTGTTGTCTCGCCATCTAAGAGGGCATATAGCCCAAAAATAGCGACCTACAGTGCAGTGTAAGCATAAAATACAAATGGACACAACGGTATTTAGTGGGGTCAGCACTTCAGGTGCTGCTTACCGCCCGCCTATAAGCGGGTGTGTGCTCGCCAGAGTCCTGTGACTGGTTGCCCAGAGCTTGTCTCCGTTCTCCAGCTCGGACTGCAGGAATGGCTGCCGGCGTCCTTCTCCAGCTCGTGTGACGAGGGGCGGGCCGTGGGTGTGCCCCAGGCAAGAGCGGGAAACCGGCGTCCCACTGTGTCCAGTGAAGGGGGCTGGAGAATGCAAAGCAGACTCCAGCCCTCGACGCTGACTTTCTGTACAGCGTCCCGCCTCTCCCCTGACTGGCAGGGCTGGGGGCGGGAACGAAACGAAAACTAGGCCGCAAAGCCGGGGACTCGAGTAATAAGCGCGGCCGTCCTATGTGCACGGCCAGCGCGGAGTCCCCGGCGCACCACAAGTCCCAGCCGCGCCACAGTGTAAAAACACCCAGCAGCGGCCCGGCGCGGCAGTTCCCAATACATAAAGTCACACAGCAAAGCTGCCGTGAATAATAGCACGATGCTGTTGTCCCCGGCGCACTAGCACTCCCAGCAATGCTGGTGTGTGTGTGCGCGATGTGTACGGGGACACAGAGTACCTTAATGTAGCAGGGCCCTGTCCCTGACGATACTCAGCTCCATATCCAGCAGGTTCTCTGGGTCTGTGGATGGAGCCCGGTCTCAGTGCCTGGAGACCTGTAAGATCCCACTTCACCCAGAGCCCTGAGGGGGGATGGGGAAGGAAAACAGCATGTGGGCTCCAGCCTCCGTACCCGCAATGGGTACCTCAACCTTAACAAACACCCGACAAAAGTGGGGTGAGAAGGGAGCATGCTGGGGGCCCCATATGGGCCCACTTTTCTTCCATCCGACATAGTCAGCAGCTGCTGCTGACTAAAAACAGTGGAGCTATGCGTGGATGTCTGACCTCCTTCGCACAAAGCATAAAACTGAAGCAGCCCGTGATCCCACGGGGGGTGTATATGCAGAAGGGGAGGGGCCTTACACTTTTTAGTGTAATACTTTGTGTGGCCTCCGGAGGCAGTAGCTATACACCCAATCGTCTGGGTCTCCCAATGGAGCGCCGAAGAATAGGAATTTACGGTAAGTAAACAAAATTCCCTTCTTCTTTGTCGTTCCATTGGGAGACCCAGACAATTGGGACGTCCAAAAGCAGTCCCTGGGTGGGTAAAAGAATACCTCGATAAAAAGAGCCGAAAACGACCCCCTCTTACAGGTGGGCAACCGCCGCCTGAAGGACTCGCCTACCTAGACTGGCGTCTGCCGAAGCATAGGTATGCACCTGATAGTGTTTCGTGAAAGTGTGCAGACTAGACCAGGTAGCTGCCTGACACACCTGCTGAGCCGTAGCCCGGTGCCGCAATGCCCAGGACGCACCCACGGCTCTGGTAGAATGGGCTTTCAGCCCCAAAGGAAGCGGAAGCCCAGAAGAACGGTAGGCTTCAAGAATCGGTTCCTTGATCCACCGAGCCAAGGTTGACTTGGAAGCCTGCGAACCCTTACGCTGGCCAGCGACAAGGACAAAGAGCGCATCTGAACGGCGCAGGGGCGCCGTGCGAGACACGTAGAGCCGGAGAGCTCTCACCAGATCCAACGAGTGCAAATCCTTTTCACATTGGTGAACTGGATGAGGGCAAAAATGAAGGTAAGGAGATATCCTGATTGAGATGAAAAGGGGATACCACCTTAGGGAGAAATTCCGGGACCGGACGCAGAACCACCTTATTCTGGTGAAAAACCAGGAAGGAGGCTTTGCATGACAGCGCTGCCAGCTCCGACACTCTACGGAGCGATGTAACTGCCACTAGAAATGCCACCTTCTGCGAAAGACGTGATAAAGAGACATCCCGCAGCGGCTCGAAAGGTGGTTTCTGAAGAGCCGTTAGCACCCTGTTAAGATCCCAGGGTTCCAGCGGACGCTTGTAAGGTGGGACTATGTGGCAAACTCCCTGCAGGAACGTGTGGACCTGCGGAAGCCTGGCTAGACGCTTTTGAAAAAATACGGATAGCGCCGATACTTGACCCTTGAGAGAGCCGAGAGACAAACCCTTGTCCATTCCGGATTGAAGGAATGAAAGAAGAAGGGAATTTTGTTTACTTACCGTAAATTCCTTTTCTTCTAGCTCCAATTGGGAGACCCAGACAATTGGGTGTATAGCTATTGCCTCTGGAGGCCACACAAAGTATTACACTTAAAAGTGTAAGGCCCCTCCCCTTCTGGCTATACACCCCCAGTGGGATCACTGGCTCACCAGTTTTAGTGCCAAAGCAAGAAGGAGGAAAGCCAATAACTGGTTTAAAGACCAATTTAATCCGAGGAAACATCGGAGAACTGAACCATACCACATGAACAACATGTGTACCCGAAAAAACAGAAAAACCCAGAGAAAACAGGGCGGGTGCTGGGTCTCCCAATTGGAGCTAGAAGAAAAGGAATTTACGGTAAGTAAACAAAATTCCCTTCTTCTTTTTCGCTCCTAATTGGGAGACCCAGACAATTGGGACGTCCAAAAGCAGTCCCTGGGTGGGTAAAAGAATACCTCGTGATAGGGCCGTCAAACAGCCCTTTCCTACAGGTGGGCAATTGCCGCCTGAAGGACTTATCTACCTAGGCTGGCGTCTGCCGCAGCGTAGGTATGCACCTGAAAATGCTTGGTAAAAGTATGCAGACCCAATCAGGTAGGTGCCTGACACACCTGCTGAGCCGTAGCCTGGTGCCGTAATGTCCAGGATGCACCCACGGCTCTGATAGAATGGGCCTTCGGCCTTGAGAGAACCAGAAGCCCAGTAGAACTGTAGGTTTCAAGAATTGGTTCCTCGATCCCCCGAGCAAGGGTGGATTTGGAAGCTTGCGACTGTTTACGCCGACCAGCGACAAGGACAAAGAGTGCATCCGGGTGGCGCAGGAGCGCCATGCGGGAAGTAGAACCTGAGTGCTCTCACCAGAACCAACAGATGCAAATCTTTCTGAAATTGGTGGACTGGACGAGGACACAAAGAAGGTGAGGTGATATCCTGATTGATATGAAAGTGGGATACCACCTTAGGGAGAAATTCCGGAACCGGACGCAGAACTACCCTGTCCTGGTGAAGGACCAGGAAGGGAGTTTGTATGAGAGCGTTGCTAGCTCGGACACTGTCCTAAGAGACGAGACCGTTACTAGAAGGCCACTTCCCGTGAAAAGCGGGAAGGGAGACATCTTTCAAAGGCTCGAAAGGCGGCATCTGGAGAGCAATTAGAACCTTGTTCAGATCTCAGGGCTCTAACGGCCGCTTGTACGGAGTGCTGAGAAGACAAACTCCCCGTAGGAACGTGCGTACCTGAGGAAGACGTCGTTTCTGAAAAATACAGATAGCGCTGAGACTTGTCCCTAAAGGGAACTGAGCGACAACCCAATTTCCTACCTAGATTGCAGGAAGGAAGGAAACATAGACGATGCAACCGGCCAGGGAGAAACACCCTGCGCCGAGCACCGAGATAAGAATATCTTCCACGTCCTGTTCAAATGGAAGAATGGCCCTTGAGACAGCCAGTCTGATTGGTCTGGTAGTGCCCCCGGTTAGCCTACCGTGAGGCACCACAGAACCGAGTACCACAACATCCTCGGCCAATCTGTAGCGACGAGGATGGCGCGGCCGCAGTCGGTCTTGATCTAGCGCAGTACTCTGGGCAACAATGCCAGAGGTGGCACCTAAGGTAGCTGGAACTGCGACCAATGCTGAACTAAGGCGTTTGCCGCCAGAGCTCGATGATTGTGAAACCGTGCCATGAAGCTGGCACATTGTTGTTGTGCCGTGACGCCATTAGATCGACGTCCGGCCTCTGTCAGCGGCGCCAGATCTCCTGAAACCCGTCCGGGTGAGGAGACCATCCTCTTTCGGCCACACCTCAGCGACTTAGGAAGTCAGCTTCCTAGTTTCCACACTTGGGATGTGAATTGTGGATATGGTGGATGCCGTGTCTTCCACCCACATCAGAACCTGCCGGACTTCCTGGAAGGCTTGCCGGTTGCGCGTTCTTCCTTGGTGGTTGATGTATGCCACCGCTGTGGAACTGTCCGACTGAAGTCGGATATGCTTGCTTTCCAGCCGCTGTTGGAAGGTTTGTAGGGCAAGATACACTGCTCTGTGTTCAAGAACATTGATCTGAAGGGTGGACTCTTGCTGAGTCCACGTACCCTGAGCGCTGTAGTGGAGAGAAACTGCTCCCCACCCTGATAGACTCGCGTCTGTCGTAACTATCGCCCAGGATGGGGATAGGAAGGACCTTCTTTTTTAACCAAGAGGTGGGAAGAAGCCGCCACCGTAGAGATTCCTTGGCCGCCTGAGAAAGAACGACGACTCTGTTGAGGGACGTCGACTCCTCGTCCCATTGGCGGAGAATGTCCCATTGTAGTGGACGCAGTAAAACTGCGCGAAAGGAACTGCCTCCATTGCTACCATCTTACGTAGGAAGTGCATGAGGCGTCTCAATGTGTGCGACTGGTTCTTAAAGAAGAGCTTGCAGCCCGTAGTGAATGCTGTTTGTCTAGCGGAAGCTTCACTATCGCTGAGAGAGTAAGAAACTCTATGCCTAGATATGTTATCGATAGGGTCGGGGTCGGATCTGACTTTGAAAAGTTGATGATCCACCCAAAACTTTAGAGAGTCTCCAGCGCAACGTTCGGGCAGTGTTGGCATGTTTCCCAAGAGAGTGCCTTGACAAGTAGATCGTCTAAATACGGGATCACAGAGTGACTCTGAGAGTGCAGGACTGTGACTACTGCTGCCCTGACCTTGGCGAAGACCAGTGGGACTGTCGCTAGCCGGAAGGTAGAGCTACGAACAGAAGGTGTTCGTCTCCTATAACGAAGCGTAGACACGCTAGTGCTCTGGATCAATCGGCACGTGTGGATAAGCATCCTTGATGCCTAATGATGCTAGGAAATATCCTTGGGACCTTGAGGCGGAGTGATTCCATCCGGAACCGCCTGGTGTCCACGAGCTTGCTGAGCATTTTTAGATCCAGAACGGGATGGAACGGCCCGTTGTTATAGGTACCGCAAAGAATTTGGGGTAAAAACCGTGACCTTGTTCCTGAAGAGGAACGGGGGTCATCACTCTTTCTGCCTATAGAGTGCACCCTGTTTGCAGAAGAGCAGCGGCTCGGCCGGGAGGTGGAGAAATTCTGAAGAATCGAGTTGGAGGACGAGAAGTGAGCTCTATCCTGTACCCGTGAGACAGAATGTCTCACACTCAATGGTCATTGACCTATGGCAGCTAAATATCGCCAAGGCGGGAGAGCCTGCTACCGACCGAGGCCGCAAGTCATGAGGAAGCCGCCTTGGAAGCGGGTTTTCAGACTGTCGATTTTTTGGGCGTGACTGAGCCCGCTAAGAACCTGAGCTCCTCTGATCCTTTTGAGTCCACATTGGACGAGGAAAAATGGGACCTGCCCGAGCCTCGAAAAGGCCGAAAACCCCGACTGCCTCTTGCTCTGTTGGGGTTTGTTGTGTCCGGGCTGAGGAAAGGATGAATCCTTACCCCTGGACTGTTTAATGGTTACATTCACCAAACAGTCGGTCAGCAGAAAAAGGCAACTGGTAGGCAACCTTTTTTGGAAGCAGAATCTGCCTTCCATTCACTTAACGAGCAGACCAGGCTCTGCTTAAAAACACGGAGTAGCGGAGGCTACCGCCGCACGGTTCGCAGAGTCCAGGACAATCTGAATCGCGTAAGAAGCAAATGCAGACATTTGAGAGGTTAAGGATGCCACCTGCGGCACAGATGTACGTGTAACCGTGTCAATCTGTGTAAGACAAGCTGAAATAGCTTGGAGTGCCCCAAGGGAGAGAATGCCGGAGCCAACAGCAGTTCCATCTCCCACTGCAACTATGGATCTAGCTACAAGCCTGGAGATTGGAGGATGCCGCTTGAGACACTGGGTCCAGTCCCTGACCAAGTCAGGGGACAGGGATAACGTGTATGCTAAGCCGTTTGGAGAAGCGCATATCTGGATAAGCGTGGTGTTCCTGGACTGCCTCTCTGAAGGCAGAGTGGTCCAGAAAAATACGTGAAGCTGACTCCTCCACTGGAGGAGCTGTGAGAAATAACCCACATTCTATAGATGGACGCTATAAGATTATTTACTATGGCGTCACGATCAGGTGTATCCAGATTGAGAGCGGTCTCAGGATCAGAATCCTGAGCCGCTACTTCCGCCTCATTACACAGCGAGTCCTTCTGCTAGGACCCTGATGAAACCGAGGCCGCTCATAGTGAGCCCGCTTAGGCTGTCTGGGACTGACGTCCGTGCAGAGCCGTGACTCTGGGATGCGTGTGACATTCCCGGAGCTGTTAGTTGTTCACACTGAGGGGGGCCATGGATCAATGATTCAACAGTGCCCATATTGTGAGAGACATGTCCGGACTGCTAGGCTTCTAGTATCATAGCCATAGTCTCAGAAAAACTGTCAGTAAATACTGCAGACACCGTCCTCATCCCCTGGCCATTAGTGCATACAATGGGAGTCTATGTAACCTGCCGGCCGTATAGCCGTACATGCTGTACCAGCTGTATAGAAAAACATGTGGTTCTGCACCTTTGTTTTACACAGGGAATATGCTGATAACTCCTCCGCATAATCCAGGAGGGTATATACAACGTGCGACCAAACAGTGCAATGTATATAGTACAAGCATATCTATAAGGGCACTTCTGCACTAGTGGGGTTAGCACCACAGGTGCTGCTTAACGCCTGTTGCAGCGATTGTGTGACTATCAGAATGCCAGGGTCTTCCACACTTGTCTCTGTTCGTACAGAAACTGACACTAATGGCTGCCGGCGTCCTTGTAGAGAAGGAAGCCGTGGGCGTGCCTGAGAAAGTGCGGGAATCCGGATTCACAGTGCACACAGTGAGAGGGGTGGAGTATGCAAAACATACTCCAGCTCTCAGCGCTGCTGTGCTATGCAGCGTCACGCCCCTACCCTGACTGTCAGGGCTGTGGGCGGTAACGAAGGGAGACTAGGCCCAGAAGCCGGGGACTCGAGTTATCAGCGCGGCCGCCGTAAAAGCGCGGGCCGCGCTGAAGTCCCCGGCGCACCACAAGTGCCAGCCGCGCCGCAGTCCCAGCGGCCGGCGCGACCGATGCCTAGAAGTGGCCAGCGTCCCGCCCCTCTCCTGACTGGCAGGTCTGGGGGCGGGAACGAACGGAAGCAGGCCGCAAAAGCCGGGGACTCTAGTTATCAGCGCGGCCGCCGTAAAAGCGCAGGCCGCGCTGAAGTCCCCGGCGCACTACAAATGCCAGCCGCGCCGCAGTCCCAGCGGCCGGCGCGACCAATTCCCATAAGTGAGCCTGCTTCAGCGAAGCTGAATGAGGCCATGGCACAGGCGCCGCAGCGCTGATGTCCCCCGGCGCACTACAACACCCAGCATGCTGCGGTGTGAGCGCCAAATGCACGGGGACACAGAGTACCTTGAGGAAGCAGGGCCATGTCCCTGATGTACTCCGCTCCATCCAGCATCTTCTCCAGGGGCTGTAGATGGAGCCCGGTCTCAGTGCCTGGAGACCGGTAAATCCCACTTCACCCAGAGCCCTGTAAAAAGGGATGGGGAAGGAATCAGCATGTGGGCTCCTGCCGCCGTACCCGCAATGGGTACCTCAACCTTACAAACACCTCCGACATACAGTGGGGTGAGAAGGGAGCATGCTGGGGACACTATATGTGTCCTCTTTTCTTCCATCCGACATAGTCAGCAGCTGCTGCTGACTAAACAGTGGAGCTATGCGTGGATGTGTTGCCTCCTTCGCACAAAGCACAAAACTGGTGAGCCAGTGATCCCACTGGGGGTGTATAGCCAGAAGGGGAGGGGCCTTACACTTTTAAGTGTAATACTTTGTGTGGCCTCCAGAGGCAATAGCTATACACCCAATTGTCTGGGTCTCCCAATTAGGAGCGAAAAAGAAAAGTGGGTAGGGCAAAGGGCCAGGGAGAAAAACCCTTATCAGAGCACCAGGATAAGAAGATCCTCCAAGACCTGTGATAGATCTTGGCGGACGTTGGTTTCCTGGCCTGTCTCATAGTGGCAATGACATCTTGAGATAACCCTGAGGACGCTAGGAGCCAGGACTCAATGGCCACACAGTCAGGTTGAGGGCCACAGAATTCAGATGGAAAAACGGCCCTTGAGACAGCAAGTCTGGGCGGTCTGGGAGCGCCCACGGTTGACCCACCGTGAGATGCCACAGATCCGGGTACCACGACCGCCTCGGCCAATCTGGGGCGACGAGAATGGCGCGACGACAGTCGGACCTGATTTTGCGCAGCACTCTGGGCAGCATCGCCAGAGGAGGAAATACATAGGGCAGTCGAAACTGCGACCAATCCTGAACTAATGCGTCCGCCGCCAGAGCTCTGTGATCTTGAGACCGGGCCATGAATGCCGGGATCTTGTTGTTGTGCCGTGACGCCATGAGATCGACGTCCGGCGTTCCCCAGCGGCGACAGATCTCTCGAAACACGTCTGGGTGAAGAGACCATTCCCCCGCGTCCATGCCCTGTCGGCTGAGAAAATCTGCTTCCCAGTTTTCTACGCCCGGGATGTGAACTGCGGAGATAGTGGAAGCTGTGGCTTCCACCCACTGCAGAATTCGTCGGACTTCCTGGAAGGCTTGACGACTGCGAGTGCCGCCTTGGTGGTTGATGTATGCGACGGCAGTGGCGTTGTCCGACTGGATCCGGATCTGCCTGCCCTCCAGCCACCGATGAAAGGCCAATAGGGCTAGATACACTGCCCTTATCTCCAGAATATTGATCTGAAGGGATGACTCTATCGGAGTCCAGGTTCCCTGAGCCCTGTGGTGGAGAAAAACCGCCCCCCACCCTGACAGGCTCGCGTCCGTCGTGACCACAGCCCAGGATGGGGGTAGGAAGGATTTTCCCTGCGATAGAGAGTTGGGAAGGAGCCACCACTGAAGTGACGTCTTGGTTGCAAGGGAAAGAGAGACGTTCCTGTCGAGTGAAGTCGACGACCTGTCCCATTTGCGGAGAATGTCCCACTGGAGTGGCCGCAGATGGAATTGCGCGAAGGGCACTGCCTCCATCGCTGCCACCATCTTCCCCAGGAAGTGCATGAGGCGCCTCAAGGGGTGTGACTGACCCCGAAGAAGAGATTGCACCCCTGCCTGCAGCGAAAGCTGCTTGTCCAGCGGTAGCATGACTACTGCTGAGAGAGTATGAAACTCCATCCCAAGGTACGTCAGTGATTGGGTCGGTGTCAACTTGGATTTTGGGAAGTTGATGATCCACCCGAACTGCTGGAGAGTCGCCAGAGCGACGGAAAGGCTGTTTTGACACGCCATCTGAGAGGGTGCCCTGACCAGAAGATCGTCTAAGTAGGGAATCACCGAGTGGCCCTGAGAGTGTAGGACCGCCACAACAGATGCCATGACCTTGGTGAACACCCGTGGGGCTGTCGCCAGGCCGAAAAGGCAATGCCACAAACTGAAGGTGTTCGTCCCCGATGGCGAAACGCAAAAAGCGTTGATGTTCGGGTGCGATCGGCACATGGAGATAAGCATCCTTGATGTCGATCGATGCTAGGAAGTCTCCTTGTGACATCAAAGCGATGACAGAGCGGAGAGATTCCATCCGAAACCGTCTGGTGCTCACATGTCTGTTGAGCAGTTTGAGGTCCAGAACGGGACGGAACGAACCGTCCTTCTTTGGCACCACAAACAAGTTGGAGTAAAAGCCGCGACCATGTTCCTGGAGGGGAACAGGGATCACAACTCCTTCTGTCTTCAGAGCGTTCACCGCCTGAAAAAGTGCATCGGCTCGCTCGGGGGGCGGAGAGGTTCTGAAGAAACGAGTCGGGGGACGAGAGCTGAACTCTATCCTGTAACCGTGAGACAGAATGTCTCTCACCCATCGGTCTTGAACATGTGGCCACCAGGCATCGCAAAAGCGGGAGAGCCTGCCACCGACCGAGGATGCGGTTCGGGGATGCCGAGAGTCATGAGGAGGCCGCCTTGGAAGCAGTGCCTCCTGCGGCCTTTTGGGGATGTGACTTGGACCGCCACGCATAGGAGTTCCTCTGGCCTTTCTCCGGCCTGCTGGACGAAGGGGATTGGGGCTTGGCGGAAGGACGAAAGGACCGAAACCTCGATTGTATTTTCCGTTGCTGAGGTCTCTTTGGTTTGGACTGGGGTAAGTAAGGAGGAGTCCTTTCCCTTGGATTCCTTAATAATCTCATCCAATCGTTCGCCAAACAAGCGGTCGCCAGAAAACGGCAAACCGGTTAAGAACCTCTTGGAAGCCGAGTCTGCCTTCCATTCGCGCAGCCACATGGCCCTGCGGACTGCCACAGAGTTAGCGGATGCCACCGCTGTACGGCTAGCAGAGTCTAAAACTGCGTTCATGGCGTAGGAAGAAAAAGCTGACGCCTGAGAAGTCAAAGACGCAACCTGCGGAGCAGAATTACGTGTGACTGCATTAATCTCAGCCAGACAAGCTGAGATAGCTTGTAGTGCCCACACGGCTGCAAAGGCCGGGGCGAAAGACGCGCCCGTGGCTTCATAGATGGATTTTACCAGGAGCTCTATCTGCCTGTCAGTGGCATCCTTTAGCGATGAGCCATCTGCAACCGATACCACAGATCTAGCCGCCAATCTAGAGACTGGGGGATCCACCTTGGGACATTGAGCCCAACCCTTAACCACGTCAGAGGGGAAGGGGTAACGTGTGTCAGTAAGGCGCTTAGTAAAGCGCTTGTCCGGAACCGCTCTGGGCTTCTGGACAGCATCTCTGAAGTTAGAGTGATCGAAAAACGCACTCCGTGTACGTTTAGGGAACCGAAACTGGTGTTTCTCCCGCTGAGAAGTCGACTCCTCTACCGGTGGCGGCGGGGGAGAGATATCTAACACCTGGTTGATGGACGAGATAAGGTCATTTACTATGGCGTCCCCTTCAGGTGTATCAAGATTGAGAGCAACGTCAGTGTCAGAGCCCTGAGCTGCGACGTCCGCCTCGTCCTCCAGAGAGTCCTCACGCTGGGAACCCGAGCAGCGTGAAGAAGTCGGGGAAGATTCCCAGCGGGCCCGCTTAGCCGGTCTGGGACTGTGGTCCGGGCCGGAGTCCTCCACGTGAGACCTAGGGCCCCCCCTGGGAACGTACTGCGGCGCGGACAGAGAGGGGCCTAGAGGTGAAGATCCAACAGGGCCCGGGGCTTGTGTAAGGACCGGTCTGGACTGCAAAGCTTCAAGCAGCTTGGCAGACCATTTGTCCATAGACTGAGCCATGGATTGTGAGAGTGACTCAGAGTTTTTCAGCCAAAACTGCAAACTCTGTCCCTGCCGCCTGGACAGGGGGAGCAAGGGGTTCTACCTGAGCCGAGGGGCCCACTAGTGACCGAGGCTCGGGTTGAGGAAGCAAAACAGGGGTTGAGCATTGCTCACAGTGAGGGTAGGTGGAACCCGCAGGTAACTTAGCCGCACAAGAGGTACAGGTCGCAAAATAACCCTGTGCCTTGGCACCCTTGCTCTTTGTGGACGACATGCTGTTGTCTCCTAGGAGAGTGATCACTGAGGGTATATGGGAAGGGTATACAGCCCGACCGAACAGAAAGATATATAAATATATATAGTATCTATTCCGGCACCCTAAGGAGACCAGCACCGGGTGACCGGTGTGGCTTACCGACCGCTAAAAAGCGGAGTGTGTGTCCTCCAGATTCCCTGCCTTAGGTCTCCCAGCATTGCAGAGCTCTTTCCAGGAAATCCTCCACAGGCAGAATGCCAAAGAAATGGCTGCCGGAGCTCTCAGGGGAGGAGTGGAGCCGTGGGCGGCGTTAGAAAAAGTGCGGGAATCTGGAGTCCCCACAGTGATCAGTGAGGGGGGAGGAAACATACAGGATGCTCCGGCCCTCACAGCCGACGTCAGGCCGGCCGTCCCGCCCTTACCCCTGATAGACAGGCCCGGGGCCGGGAGTTTTGCTACTAGGCCGCAATTGAAGCCGGGGACTAAATTTAAGACCGCGGCCGACAAACAGGCGCGGTCGGCGCGGAAGTCCGCCGGCCGTCACATATAAGCAGCTGCTGCAGCGTCCGGGATGAAGGTGCTCCATGCACATCCCCCATGGGGATACAGAGTACCTTAGTGATGCAGGGCCCGGTCCCTGAGGATAAATAAACTCCTGTCCGACAGATTCCTACAGGGGCTGCGGAGGGAGCACGGTCCCAGTGAATGGATGACCGCTCAGGATCCCACTTCTCCCAGAGCCGCTAAGGGATGGTGAAGGAGACGGCATGAGGCTCCGGCCTTTGTACCCGCAATGGGTACCTCAACCTTAACAGCACCGCCGACTTAGTGGGGTGAGAAGGGAACATGCCGGGGGCCCCGTGTGGGCCCACTTTTCTTCCAACCGATATAACTAATCTGAGAATTCATGAGTGGATGTGTGCCTTCTTCCACACAAAGCATAAAACTGGGGAGCCCGTGATCCACGGGAGGGTGTATAGGCAGAGGGGAGGGGTTACACTTTTTAAAGTGTAATACTTTGTGTGGCCTCCGGAGGCAGAAGCTATACACCCAATTGTCTGGGTCTCCCAATGGAGCGACAAAGAAAATAAACTTTAAAACTTTGGACAGTAGCCATAGCTGGAGAATAGACTAGAGTAGCACTGACCGGATGACTTTTTCCAGCATCACTGCAAGTGATTGACAGGTGTCTATGGAGAAGAGCTGTCACCTCTAGCTACTTTGGGTGAAGCCGGTCAAGAGCGGTGCTGGAGTACTCTGGTCTCTGGCAATTCTCCCAGTCTGGATTTTTATGCTACGCTGCCACGATGAGTTTGATAGTGCAGAATTCTGCACCCATTATGTAATTTATGTATGCATTTATTGCTTTTTTGTACATGCCTTTTTGAAGATATGGTTTTGCGGCTTTCAAACACACACTGCAGAGTTAAAATAAAACACAGTGGGCAGGAGATTTCTATAAATCCATCCACTCTGCTGGAACTGTAAGGCTATGTGCCCACGGCACTATGTATCTGCGGATATATCCGCAGGTTTCCCGCAGCATCTCCCCGGAATCCGCAGCTATCCATAGTTGCAGGATTCCAGCGGGATAGATGCAGTAAACCTGCGGACATACATGCGGCTTACCTGCGGAAGTCCCGGCCTCTATCTCCACAGTGAAGGGTCGGGAATTCCGCAGATAATTCCGCAGGAATAATTGACATGCAGTTACGTGCAGCTGACTTCTATGCCCGCCGCTTTCTCAGCAGTATCGCAAGAGCCCATGACGTCACTGCTAGTGACAGTCTCGAGCCGCCCGCAAGACTTGATGTGAGAACGTGGCGGGCATAGAAGGCAGTGAGAGCGCTGACGTCAGGAGTACAGGAGATCGTCACAGCAGGTAAAGACCTCATCTAACCTCCTGACAGCAAAAACGCACCAAAAATGCGGGTAAAAACGCAGTGTGTGAACATAGCCTAAGACGGTACATTTCTGATGCAGTGAAAATACACACAGTCAAAAACGCATCAGAATACAATTAGTTTAACAAAAAAACAAAACACATTACCAGTGGAACTAAAGGCATCCAGACACTCTAATGGTTTCCTCTCTTCAGCCAGTACTGCAAGAGCACAGAAAATCAGCTGCCTAGAATAAAGCAGACACATATTTATGTCCTGAAAGAAAAGAGTATTCAGTCATTCCTCCTAATCTACACATCTTAACACTAGAACTACTGAGGTAGTCATTTTGACTACTTTGCACCATGTATTTCTATATAGGTGTCACGAGTCCAGTAGTTCTAGTGTTAAAGAGGTTTGTACATCCCAGGGGATTTTTTGTTATGCAAGTAACCTGGGCTAAAAATGTTGTACTATTTGCCTACTAAAGTCTCTGTGTTGCACTGTCTATTCCTGAATGAGTTAGATAAGGGTGTCAGCTGTTATGATGGTCTGACAGGCTGCTTGCAATTATTACTGATGAGCTCCTTTCAGCTGATTTATGACCACAGATCACATCAACGTGAATGTACAATAAAACAAAAAGCTTTTTAAAAAGGGGTGGTCCGAAAGCCCAAGAAAAATTCATCTAAATCCCCATCTCTTTAGTGCTGTAATTAATTTTTAATATACTTGCATTAAAAATTCCTTATCTCTCTAGACTAACTGCATTTGTATTTTTTTACCTACTTCCTGAAGCTTCACTTGAGAATGTGCACAATGACAGTGCGCTCTGTTACCGGCTCCAATCAGTAGTAATGAGCTGGCAATAGAGACGAGTGCACTGTCAGTGCGCGGTGTCAGGGTACCTGGCGTGCCGAGCCAGTCCCGCCCCCACAAGTGACAGAATGAAGGAGTTTTTAATGCAAGCATGTTAGAAATTAGTTTAGATTATCAAAAAATGGATACAGATTTAGATGAAAATCTATTTTGACTTTAAACCACCCCTTTAAAGCCACAACTGTGCATGTTTTAAATCAAACCGAATCGCAGAAATTGATATCAGCCCAAAATATGTGCATTGAAAGTAAAAATATAAATAAATTCTCAAATATTTGTTCATATTTGAGAATACCTTATAATATTTGAAGGGGGTATGCCCATCTTCTAATATTACGGCATATTACTCAGATACTCCATAACGTTATGGCGAATGAGAGGTCACACCTCTGGAAAGAACAAAGTGGTAGAATTTCCTGGGCTTCTTCCCTTCATAAAAAGTTTTATTGTTCCTTCAGCTCAATTAAAAGGTAGGGATGCCATTAGATGCCCATAAACAGGAATTCGGCGCCGGACTCGACCCAAAAATTGAGTTGTGACAGCAAGCATGCCTACAATCCCCCTCAAGTATCATACTCCAAGACCGCACATAAAACTCACCTGTTCGTTTTCATTACAGGGTTAAAAAAGGTACCAGTTTTCTGTGGAGAGGTGAAATTAGGAAGAACCTGAATCTGAGTGTTGGCCTCTTGTAAGACTGTTTCTGGTCTCCCTATGGTGTAAAAAAAACAAAAATCACAAATGCAAAGATATTTTTCATAAGAATTGCTTATGATAAGATAAGATAAATGCACAAAATTTACATGATTACTGCAGTCTATTCACTAATAACCCCGTAGACATCAGGCGCCCGCGGGTGGTGCTCGTCCATTCCCAACATTTAAAGCCCTAGATCCGTGAAATATTGCTTACACTAACCACTTTCAAAAAATGTAAATAATTTAACTTGTAAAAAAAAAAAAAAAAAAAAAAAGTAGATTTAAAACTGTGTGTGTGTGTGTGTGTGTGTGTGTGTGTGTGTGTGTGTGTGTGTGTGTGTGTGTGTGTGTGTGTTCGTTCCTTTTATATGCAGTATTTCCCAAAAAATAAGACGGACTCATTTTATTTCTTGCTGTGAAAGATGCGCTAGGGCTTATTTTCAGGGGATGTCTAAGCCCCCCCCCCCTCCATGAACAACAATCCACATTTCTTTTTGAATAAAAAAAAATTAAAACAAACATTTGTTCCAATATAACCCTATCGCATTCTGGAATATCAAAATAACACTCCAAACCCTGTGTGTAACGTGTCCATCTGTCTGTCTAGCCACACTGCACATACATGCAAGCCTGTCTCCTCTGCCTTACACGCCTACAATTAGGATACCTTTTGGTAACAACCTAGTCACATGATGTGATGTCACAAAGGTCCTTAAGCAGTGTTATCGGGATATAAATCCTGGGGCCCCTAGGAGAATAGAGGCCCGGTGAAATTGCCCAGTTTGCTCTCCCTTAACCCTAATACCAGTCCTACATACCAGCCTGCCTCCTCATTCAGTTCTTTTAGACTCCTCCAGTTAAGAGACCTTTGATAACATCATGTCACATGACAGTGGAGTCATCAAAGGTCCTTAAACAATCTTAAACGCAATACAACTTCTGGGATCCCTAAGAGATTGGTGGCCCTAACAAATTGTGCACTTTGACTCCCCCCAACGCCGGCCCTGACTGCAATAGTAATTTTTGGAGCTTATATTTCCAGAATATTCCAGAAATCCTGTAAAATCATGATAGAGCTTATTTTCGGGGAAACCCCCCCAAAAAAACAGTATTTACAAGAGCTCTGCTTATATACCAATTGTACAATACAGTTGTCAGAACTGCTCTTTTCAGGATGTCACATCCAAATTTACCATCCAAACGCCATTTACCTCAGAAATAGAGGTAATCTGCAAGTAAATAGTCTTTAAAGGGGCTCTGTCAGCATAGAGTGAGTGTTCAAATCAAGTACAGGCGCTCGCTGCATCATGGCGGGGCTAATCATTTAAGCGCAACTTCCCACGTACCATATTTTTCAGACTATAAGACCCACCTTGCCATAAGACAAACCCCAGATTCAGACAGCAGGAGATAGAAAAGTGGAAGGGTCCTTATCACTAATCTGAATTTCAGTAGGGTACAATAGGGAAGGAATAAACCTATTGTTAGTTACTGTTTACATTGTGTACTATACACATACAGCTCTGCTGCATGCACACTACACATACAGCTCTGCTGCATGCACACTACACGTACAGCTCTGCTGCATGCACACTACACGTACAGCTCTGCTGCATGCACACTACACGTACAGCTCTGCTGCATGCACACTACACGTACAGCTCTGCTGCATGCACACTACACGTACAGCTCTGCTGCATGCACACTACACGTACAGCTCTGCTGCATGCACACTACACGTACAGCTCTGCTGCATGCACACTACACGTACAGCTCTGCTGCATGCACACTACACGTACAGCTCTGCTGCATGCACACTACACGTACAGCTCTGCTGCATGCACACTACACGTACAGCTCTGCTGCATGCACACTACACGTACAGCTCTGCTGCATGCACACTACACGTACAGCTCTGCTGCATGCACACTACACGTACAGCTCTGCTGCATGCACACTACACGTACAGCTCTGCTGCATGCACACTACACGTACAGCTCTGCTGCATGCACACTACACGTACAGCTCTGCTGCATGCACACTACACGTACAGCTCTGCTGCATGCACACTACACGTACAGCTCTGCTGCATGCACACTACACGTACAGCTCTGCTGCATGCACACTACACGTACAGCTCTGCTGCATGCACACTACACGTACAGCTCTGCTGCATGCACACTACACGTACAGCTCTGCTACATGCACACTACACGTACAGCTCTGCTACATGCACACTACACGTACAGCTCTGCTACATGCACACTACACGTACAGCTCTGCTACATGCACACTACACGTACAGCTCTGCTACATGCACACTACACGTACAGCTCTGCTACATGCACACTACATGTACAGCTCTGCTACATGCACACTACATGTACAGCTCTGCTACATGCACACTACATGTACAGCTCTGCTACATGCACACTACATGTACAGCTCTGCTACATGCACACTACATGTACAGCTCTGCTACATGCACACTACATGTACAGCTCTGCTACATGCACACTACATGTACAGCTCTGCTACATGCACACTACATGTACAGCTCTGCTACATGCACACTACATGTACAGCTCTGCTACATGCACACTACATGTACAGCTCTGCTACATGCACATTTACAGACACACACAGCTCTGCTACAATTACACACAAAGCTCTACTACATATGCACACACACTACATTACCACATTCTGCAGTTCCTTCCAGGCATGTGACAACCTGAAAAGTCCTTGAGTTAATCGGGGTGGAAGTTCCTCGAGGTGCTCAGGAAGTGCGGCTTCCGTGCAGGTCCCGGTAGCCGCCTCTCCTGCTCCACACCAAGCACATAGATCATTGTGGGACAGGAGGCGAGAGAGCAGTGCTCTCCGTGATCGGGAAGGATGAGGTGTCCGCTTTCTCCTACATCACAGGAAGCTGCCTCTGGACTAGAAGACGCAGGCACCTTTTAGCAAGAGCTTTCCTTGTTTTATAGTCCGAAAAATACGTAATTTGTTTTCCCTCCATCTCAAAGCCCCACTTTGATTGACAGCTCTGGCTACACAGGATTTAAATGGAACCCATCACTCGATGCATGCTCTGATTGATGCTGGAGTGTTTCAAAGAAACCAGTATGAAGAGGCCAGCACCAGTGTGGTTGATTGCCAGGTCTCTACCATGTGTGAACATAGGCAGAGAACTGTCAATCAATTGGAGCAAGGCGGGGAGCAGCCGACCAGGACCTCCCACTGAATTAGTCTTATTTATCCCAATGATCCTGGCTGGATCTTCAATGCATTGCCTGAGTCAAGTGACATGTTCCCTTTAAACGCCATTTACCTGTAAATTACGACTATATCGCTTGTAGATTGTCTCTCTTTCTTAAAGGGAAACTGTCCATTGTGGTAATATAGTAAAAATTGCTCCAAGACATGAACAGGAAGAGATATGGACATGTGAACGGAGCCTAATGTGGACATGGATAAATCATGTGTAAGGCACAGGCACACAGGACGGGATCTCACCATAGGACGACGATGCTTTGATCTCCCCTTTCTCCACATGTCGGTTTATGTGTTTGATCATTTCTGATCTTTTGAAGACAGTTGAAGAGCAGATAATACAGTGGTAGTGAGAATTCGCTTTACCATAAAACTAAAATATAAAAAAAAAAAAAATCGGGGAAAACAAATTGTCAAATCACAACAACCAAAAACAGCACAGGCAAAATATATTAAAAAAAAAAAAAAAAATCATCAGAAAAAAGAGAATTTTGTTTACTTACCGTAAATTCTTTTTCTTATAGTTCCGTATTGGGAGACCCAGACATTGGGTGTATAGCTTCTGCCTCCGGAGGACACACAAAGTACTACACTAAAAAGTGTAGCTCCTCCCTCTGAGCATATACACCCCCTGGATAACCAGATCTAGCCAGTTTAGTGCAAAACCTGAAGGAGAATAGCCACCCACAAGTAAAGACAGAGCAAGAACCAGAACAACCGGAGCCTCTGTCTACGACAACAGCCGGTGATAACACGCGGAACAAGAAACTGCCAACAGGCAACAGGGAGGGTGCTGGGTCTCCCAATACGAAACTATAAGAAAAAGAATTTAAGGTAAGTAAACAAAATTCTCTTTTTCTTTATAGTTCCTATGGGAGACCCAGACATTGGGACGTCTCAAAGCAGTCCATGGGTGGGAATAAACAGAAAACTGAGAAGTAGGCGGAGCCTAACTTCACAAATGGGCGACATCCGCCTGAAGGCTGCGTCTGCCCAAGCTCGCATCTGCCGAAGCATGAGCATGCACTTGGTAGTGCTTTGAAAAGGTATGCAGACTAGTCCAAGTGGCAGCCTGACAGACCTGCTGAGCCGTAGCCTGGTGCCTGAAAGCCCAAGAGGCACCGACAGCTCTGGTCGAGTGTGCCTTGATCCCCGGCGGGGGAGGCACCTGAGTACACTGGTAGGCATCGGAAATGGCCGACCTAATCCAACGGGCTAAGGTCGGCTTAGAAGCCGAGAGGCCCTTACGCCGACCTGTGGTTAGCACAAAAAGAGAGGTGCACCGCCTAAGAACAGCGGTGCGAGACACATAGATCCGGAGCGCCCGCACCAGATCCAGAGTATGCAACGCTTTTTCAAAGCGATGAACATGAGCCGGACAAAAGGAAGGCAGGGAAATGTCCTGGTTAAGGTGGAAAGGAGAAACCACCTTAGGGAGAAAGTCCGGAGTCGGACGGAGAACCACCCTGTCTTGATGAAAAACCAAAAAAAGGTGACTCCGAAGAGAGCGCAGCCAAATCAGAGACTCTCCTGAGGGAAGTTATGGCCACTAGAAAGACCACTCTCTGTGAAAGACGAAACAAAGAAACCTCCCTAAGAGGCTCAAAGGGGGGTTTCTGCAAGGCCGTGAGGACCAGATTGAGGTCCCAGGGATCCAAGGGCCGCCGGTAAGGCGGAATGATGTGAGACGCGCCCTGCATGAAGGTGCGCACCTGAGCCAGCCGGGCGATACGCCGCTGGAACAACACTGACAGAGCCGAGACTTGTCCCTTGAGGGAATTGAGGGATAGTCCTAGCTGCAGACCAGACTGTAGAAAGGACAGAAGGGTCGGCAAGGAAAAAGGCCAAGGAGCATGGCCGGAAGAGCGACACCAGGACAGGAAAATTCTCCAGGTCCTGTGATAGATTTTGGCCGAGGAAGACTTCCGAGCCCGAGTCATAGTGGAGATGACTTCAGGAGGAATACCAGAAGCCGTCAAGATCCAGAACTCAAGAGCCACGCTGTCAATCTGAGAGCCGCAGAATTCTGGCGGAAAAACGGACCTTGTGAGAGAAGGTCTGGACGGTCCGGAAGATGCCACGGCACCTCTACGGACAGATGGAGCAGGTCTGGGTACCAAGCTCGCCTGGGCCAGTCCGGAGCAATGAGGATGACCCGACGGCCCTCCATTCTGATCTTGCGCAGAACTCTGGGCAAGAGAGCTAGAGGGGGAAACACGTAGGACAGACGAAACTGGGACCAATCTTGAACCAGAGCGTCCGCTGCAAAGGCCTGAGGATCGTGGGAGCGAGCCACGTAAACCGGAACCTTGTTGTTGTGCCGGGATGCCATTAGATCCACTTCCGGAGTGCCCCACTTGCGGCAGATTGACTGAAACACTGCCGGATGCAGGGACCACTCGCCACTGTCCACGTTTTGACGGCTGAGATAATCTGCTTCCCAGTTTTCCACGCCTGGGATGTGGACTGCGGATATGGTGGACTTGGAGTCCTCCGTCCATTGAAGGATGCGTTGAACCTCCAACATTGCCAGGCGGCTGCGTGTCCTGCCTTGGTGATTGATGTAGGCAACCGCTGTCGCGTTGTCTGACTGGACTCGGATGTGCTTGCCCGACAAAAGGTGGTGAAAGGCTAGGAGAGCCAGAAGCACAGCTCTGGTTTCCAGCACATTGATCGAGAGGGCTGACTCGGACGGAGTCCAAGTGCCCTGTGCTCGGTGGTGGAGACATACCGCTCCCCAGCCGGATAGACTGGCATCCGTGGTGAGGATCACCCAGGACGGGGCCAGGAAGGAGCGTCCCTGAGACAGAGAGAGGGGCCGAAGCCACCACTGAAGGGAGCCCCTGGTCTGTGGCGACAGAGCCACTAGCCTGTGCAAGGAGGAAGTCCGCTTGTCCCAACAGCGGAGAATGTCCAGCTGCAGAGGACGCAGATGGAACTGGGCAAAGGGAACAGCCTCCATTGACGCCACCATCTGACCCAGCAGCTGCATTAGGTGCCTGATGGCATGACGGCGGGGCCTCAGCAGAGAGCGCACCGCCAGATGGAGGGACTGCTGTTTGACTAAGGGCAGCTTCACAAGTGCCGGTAGAGTCTCGAACTGCATCCCTAGGTACGGGAGCCTCTGGGTCGGAGTCAGAGTGGATTTGGGCAGATTGACAAGCCACCCGAATTGGGCTAGAGTGGCGAGAGTGAGCGAGACACTCCGCTGACAGTCTGCGCTGGATGAAGCCTTGACTAGAAGGTCGTCCAGGTAAGGAATCACTGCCAACCCCTGGAGGTGCAGAACCGCAACCACTGCTGCCATGACCTTGGTGAATACTCGAGGGGCCGTGGCTAACCCGAAGGGGAGAGCCACGAATTGGAAATGTTCCTCTCCAATTGCAAAACGTAGCCAACGCTGGTGTGAAACTGCAATTGGCACATGCAGATAGGCATCTCTGATGTCGATGGATGCCAGGAAATCTCCTTGGGTCATTGAGGCAATGACTGATCGCAGAGACTCCATGCGAAAATGCCGCACCTGAACATGCTTGTTGAGAAGCTTGAGATCCAGGATGGGCCGGAAGGAACCGTCCTTTTTGGGGACTAGGAAAAGATTTGAGTAGAAACCTCTGAACCGTTCCCGGGCGGGAACCGGTACAATTACTCCGTTGGCCTGCAAGGATGCCACGGCCTGAGAGAAGGCGGCGGCCTTGGAGCAGGGGGGAGTTGACAGAAAAAATCTGTTTGGCGGGCTGGAAGAGAATTCTATCCTGTAGCCGTGGGAGATGATATCCCGCACCCACTGATCGGAGACGTGTTGAAACCACACGTCGCCAAAGTGGGAGAGCCTGCCACCGACTAAGGACGTTGCTGGCGCGGACAGATAGTCAAGAGGAGGCTGCCTTAGTGGCAGCAGCTCCTGCGGTCTTTTGTGGACGCGCCTTTGTGCGCCAGTTGGGTTTTTGGTCCTTGGCTGAGTTAGTGGACGAGGCAGAGGGCTTAGAGGATGACCAGTTGGAGGAACGAAACCTCGACTGGTTCCTACCCTGGGCAGGTTTCCTGGTTTTAGTTTGTGGCATGGAAGTACTCTTCCCGCCAGTAGCTTCCTTAATAATTTCATCCAGTTGTTCACCGAATAGCCTGGATCCAGCAAAAGGGAGCCCAGCAAGGTACTTCTTTGAAGAAGCATCTGCCTTCCACTCTCGAAGCCACAAGATCCTGCGGATAGCGAGGGAATTAGCCAAAGCCACCGCAGTGCGGTGAGAAGCCTCCAGCATGGCAGACATGGCATAGGACGAAAAAGCTGAAGCTTGGGAAGTTAAGGCAACCATTTCGGGCATAGATTCCCTGGTGAGGGAATGCATCTCCTCAGAGAAGCAGAGATGGCTTTGAGAGCCCACACTGCTGCAAAAGATGGGGAGAACGAGGCCCCTGCCGCCTCATATACAGATTTGGCCAGAAGGTCAACCTGGCGATCAGTGGAATCCTTAAGAGAGGTGCCATCAGCCACTGATACAACGGTCCGGGCTGAGAGTCTAGACACCGGAGGGTCTACCTTTGGTGAATGAGCCCACTCCTTGACCACCTCAGGTGGAAAGGGAAAACGGTCATCAGAACCACGCATTGGGAAGCGTTTGTCAGGACAGGCCCTAGGCTTGGTCACAGTGGCCTGAAAACTGGAGTGGTTAAAGAACACACTCCTTGTCCTCTTAGGCAAGGTAAACTGGTGCTTTTCTGCCAGAGAGGGTTGCTCCTCTGATACTGGCGGATTGAGGTCCAGTACAGAATTAATGGACGCAATCAAATCACTAACATCTGAGTCACTTTCGGACAGATCAATGGGGCACATGGAGGTAGCCTCCGAGCCCCCAGTAAAGGCATCCTCCTCGTCCTGCGAGTCAGCTCTTGAATCAGAGCCGCGGAACGAGGAAGGAGAGGGGACCCTGCGTCTCTTTTTAGGAGGACGGGGTCTGGGACCAGATGAAGAATCCTCTGTGAGCTCTGCTGAGAGAGCCCTAGCAGCAGAGGCGCCCTGAGAAGGGGGCTGATGCATGATCAGCAAAGTCCGGGACAGCTGTCCCATGGAGTCGGCAAAAGACTGGGAGGTTGACCTAGAGAAGGATTCTACCCAAGCCGGGGGTTCAGCCACCGGAGCCGGAGCAGCCGGAGGGACCACTGTGGGTGCGATTCCAGGCTGAGGCATTGTCAGGTTAGAGCAGGCATCACAATGTGGATATGTGCTCGGTTCAGGCAGCACGAGCTTACATGCAGTGCATATTGAGTACAGCCTTGCTCCTCGTGTGAGACATGCTGCTGAAGTAGGGGCTCTGAGCCAGAATGACCCCCAGAGAGTATATAAGAAGGTCCACAACCGGAGGTTGTGGCTTACCAGACCGTTTGTGTGCCCTCCAGATCCCACAGCCCGGACCCCCAAGCAGCTTAGCAGGGATGCTGCAGCCAGCGCTGATCCAGAGAAAAACGCTGAGAAAATGGCGCCGGAGCGAGGAGAGGGGGCGGGACCTGCTCGGAGAGCGGGATCTGGAGGGCCAAGGAGACTTACAGGGGAGGGGACATGTACTCAGAGAGGAGTGTCCCTCCCCTGTGCCGAACGGCCGCTGGGCGGAGCCGCACTGTCCCTCTGCATGATTGACATGCGAGGGCAGTGAAATCGAAAGTAGGCCTCCGGCGAAGCCGGGGCCTAAATTTAAGCGATGCGGCCGGCGCGCAGGCACCATCGGCGCGGTTCTCAGGCGACAACCAGAGAACCGGCCGGAAATGTCAGAAAAGGTACACAGCACACTCTCCCACCATAATAAAGTACCGGGACCCCCCAAATATAAACGTCTCAGGTACTTAGCTTGCTGAGACGCAGGGTTCCAAGTCCCTGGGGATGAGTGCTCCGTCCAGCAGGATCCTGAAGGGCTGCGGATGGAGACCGGTCTCCTGCAAAGCAAGGAGAACCGTGCTGGCTCCCACTTCAAGCCAGAGCCCGAGGGATGGTGAAGGAGCGCGGCATGCAAGGCTCCAGCCTTGAAATCAACCTTAACAACACCGCCGACACAGTGGGGTGAGAAGGGACATGCCGGGAGTCCAGGCTTGGACCCGCTTTTCTTCAAAAACTTTCCAAAAATGAAAAATCAGATGAGAATGCATGTGTGGATGTGTGCCTCCTGAACACAAAGCAATGAACTGGCTAGATCTGGTTATCCAGAAGGTGTATATGCTCAGAGGGAGGAGCTACACTTTTTAGTGTATTACTTTGTGTGTCCTCCGGAGGCAGAAGCTATACACCCAATGTCTGGGTCTCCCATAGGAACAATAAAGAAAGGATAAATGTATTTTCTACATATTGGCTTGGCTGGTATCCCATAAATTAATAATTAGCAGTTGATAATCCTCTCATTTGGTGATAACTGTGGCTTTAATAAAAGGAACCGGTCACCTTTGCAGGCATAATTTTGGCAGAAAAAGCAAGAGGGCAGAGCACAATATCTAATGGTACCACAATAAAACCACACCCCGCCATGGTCATTTTACATTTTTTGCACTTTTGTTTTTTTCCTCCCCTTCTTCCAAGAGCCATAACTTTTCTATTTTTCCATCAATCTAGTCATATGAGGGATTGTTTTTTGCAGGAAGAGTTTAACTTTTGGATCATTTTGCCACAGAGTGTACTGGGAAGTGGGGGAAAAAAAAATTCCAAGTGCGGTGAAATTGCAAAAAAACAAAAAATATGAAAGTTTTTTTTTTTTATAACTTGCCATGTTCATTTCACTCTACAGCATAGAGCCCGTGGTAATCACGCATGTCTCCTAATCTGATCAGTAGACATGTGCGGCTAACAGGCGGAGATCCATCCGTACCTGTTAACCCAGGGGTCAGGAACCTTTTTGGCTAAGAGAGCCGTAAACGCCACATATTTTGAAATATAATTCCGCGAGAGCCGTACAATATGTTTAAAGGGCCATTGACAGATCAATCGCTCCAATGTTCACTTAGTACAGCAAGGAATGCTCCTCCCTGCTGTATAAAGCCACAACTGGACTGAAACAATGGTAATTAGCAGTAAAAAAATCAAATAAATAACTTACATTGTGAACTTGCGATGCATGACATCAGTCCAGGCAAGGAGAGTGGGGGGGGGTGGGTAGTGGTTGTGACACGGGGGGGGGGGGGGGACAGGGGTTGTGTTTGGTGAAGGTAGCAGCAGCGGCGGGGGGAAGGGCGCTGGTACTCACACAGGCCGAACGGGTGACAGGGGGAAAGTGCAGCGCACAGCATAAGCTGTGAGCTGCACAAATAGCAGGGAGCTTTCCTGTATTAAGTGCAGGTCGAAGTCCGGGTACAGGGCGCTGCCATAAAGGAGTTGAGGTGAGTAACTATTGTTACAAACACCAAATCCAGCATGGCAGCCCCCAGTGTTTCAGTAACACTAGAATTAAATAAAAACTAAATAAACAGTGAGTTTAATTTTGTATTAAAAATACTTGGATTTCATAATCACTATTATTAATACAAAAATAAAAAACGCGACACCTCCCTTTAATCCTAATGCTCACCAGGGGGAGCGATGGTGGTGGAGCAGCTCAGGAAGGTCACAGGAGGAAGAGTGATGCTGCGAGCTCGGAGGAGGGGGTGCTGCTGCTCAGGAGGGTCAGCAATGCTGTGGCTCGGGGGTGTAGCCATGGGCGCATTTGAATCCCCCGGGTATGGCTTACCAGGGCGGTAGTGGTGGAGCAGAGTCACAGGATGCACTCGGGGGTGTTGCAGAGGCCGCCATTGATCTGTGGGCAGGGGGTCTGCGGAGGTGTCACAACACAGGGTGTCTCTGTGGCAAGTGCATTGAGCTGACTGCCGGCTCCATTGAATCACCCAGGTTTGACAAGATGGACGTCAAGAAAATGATCGCGGAGGTGGCGCGTGCGCAGATATGATTCCACGGCCATTTTCTTGAAGCTCATCGCATGAACCGTGGGTGATGCAATTGAGTCGGCAGTCAGCTCAATGCACCCACCGCCGAGACACCCTCGCAGCCCGCCTGCCCGCAGATTAATGCTGCCCACTGCGACACCGCCGAGCGCGTCCTGTGAGCTTGTCTCCTATGAGCCCGCTCGACCATCGCCACCTTCATAAGCCATATCTGTTTTGTAAGATACACCCCCATTTTACCGCCAGTTTTGAGGGAAAAAGAAGGGAATTTTGTTACTTACCGTAAATTCCTTTTCTTCTAGCTCCAATTGGGAGACCCAGACGATTGGGTGTATAGCTACTGCCTCCGGAGGCCACACAAAGCACTACACCAAAAAGTGCAAGGCCCCTCCCCTTCTGGCTATACACCCCCCGTGGGATCACGGGCTTGCTCAGTTTTAGTGCTAAAGCAAGAAGGAGGAAAGCCAATAACTGGTTTAAACAAATTCAATCCGAAGAAACATCGGAGAACTGAAACCGTTCAACATGAACAACATGTGTACCCGAAAAAACCAAAAATCCCGAAGGAAACAGGGCGGGTGCTGGGTCTCCCAACTGGAGCTAGAAGAAAAGGAATTTACGGTAAGTAACAAAATTCCCTTCTTCGGCGCTCCATTGGGAGACCCAGACGATTGGGACGTCCAAAAGCAGTCCCTGGGTGGGTAAAGTAATACCGCAAGTTTGAGCTGCAAAACAGCCCTCTCCTACAAGGAGGCAACCGCCGCCTGCAGGACTCTTCTACCTAGGCTGGCGTCCGCCGAAGCGTAGGTATGCACCTGATAATGTTTGGTGAAAGTGTGCAGACTCGACCAGGTAGCTGCCTGGCACACCTGTTGAGCCGTAGCCTGGTGTCGTAATGCCCAGGACGCACCCACGGCTCTGGTAGAATAGGCCTTCAGCCCTGATGGAACCGGCAGCCCAGCAGAACGGTAGGCTTCAAGAATTGGTTCCTTGATCCATCGAGCCAGGGTGGATTTGGAAGCCTGCGATCCTTTGCGCTTACCAGCGACAAGGACAAAAAGTGCATCCGAGCGGCGCAGGGGCGCCGTGCGGGAAATGTAGATTCTGAGTGCTCTCACGAGATCCAACAAATGTAAATCCTTTTCAAAACGATGAACTGGATGAGGACAAAAAGAAGGCAAGGAGATATCCTGATTGAGATGAAAGGAGGATACCACCTTAGGGAGAAACTCCTGAATCGGGCGCAGCACTACCTTGTCCTGGTGAAAAACCAGGAAGGGAGCTTTGGATGACAACGCTGCCAGCTCGGATACCCTCCGAAGAGACGTGACCGCTACCAGAAAAGCCACTTTCTGTGAAAGTCGAGAAAGTGAAACATCCTTCAGAGGCTCGAAGGGCGGCTTCTGGAGAGTAACTAGTACCCTGTTCAGATCCCATGGATCTAACGGCCGTTTGTACGGAGGGACGATGTGACAAACCCCCTGCAGGAACGTGCGTACCCGAGGAAGTCGTGCTAGACGCTTTTGAAAAAATACCGATAGCGCTGAGACTTGCGCTTTAAGGGAGCCGAGGGATAAGCCTTTTTCCAAACCAGATTGCAGGAAGGAAAGAAAAGTAGGCAATGCAAATGGCCAGGGGGACACTCTGTGTGTCGAGCACCAGGATAAGAAAATCTTCCACGTTCTGTGGTAGATCTTAGCAGACGTGGGCTTCCTAGCCTGTCTCATGGTGGCCACGACCCCTTGAGATAATCCTGAAGATGCTAGTATCCAGGACTCAATGGCCACACAGTCAGGTTCAGGGCCGCAGAATTCAGATGGAAAAACGGCCCTTGTGACAGTAAGTCTGGCCGGTCTGGTAGCGCCCACGGTTGGCCGACCGTGAGATGCCACAGATCCGGATACCACGACCTTCTCGGCCAGTCTGGGGCGACGAGCAGGACGCGGCGGCACTCGGACCTGATCTTGCGTAGCACTCTGGGCAAGAGTGCCAGAGGGGGAAACACATAGGGCAGTTGGAACTGCGACCAATCTTGCACTAAGGCGTCTGCCGCCAGAGCTCTGTGATCGCGAGACCGTGCCATGAACGTTGGGACCTTGTTGTTGTGCCGGGACGCCATTAGGTCGACGTCCGGCCTTCCCCAGCGGCGACAGATTTCCTGAAACACGTCCGGGTGAAGGGACCATTCCCCTGCGTCCATACCCTGGCGACTGAGGAAGTCCGCTTCCCAATTTTCTACGCCGGGGATGTGAACTGCGGAGATGGTGGAGGCCGTGGCCTCCACCCATAACAGAATCCGTCGGACTTCCTGGAAGGCTTGCCGACTGCGTGTCCCGCCTTGGTGATTGATGTATGCCACCGCTGTGGAGTTGTCCGACTGAATTCGGATCTGCTTTCCCTCCAGCCACTGCTGGAAGGCTTGTAGGGCAAGATACACTGCCCTGATTTCCAGAACATTGATCTGAAGGGTGGACTCCTGCTGAGTCCACGTACCCTGAGCCCTGTGGTGGAGAAAAACTGCTCCCCACCCTGACAGACTCGCGTCTGTCGTGACCACCGCCCAGGATGGGGGTAGGAAGGACCTTCCCCGTGATAATGAGGTGGGAAGAAGCCACCATTGAAGAGAGTCCTTGGTCGTCTGGGAAAGGGAGACTTTCTTGTCTAAGGACGTCGACTTCCAGTCCCATTGGCGGAGAATGTCCCATTGAAGTGGGCGCAGATGAAACTGCGCAAACGGGACTGCCTCCATTGCTGCCACCATCTTCCCTAGGAAGTGCATGAGGCGTCTTAAGGGGTGCGACTGTTCTTGAAGGAGCGAGTGCACCCCTGACTGTATTGAACGCTGCTTGTCCATCGGAAGCTTCACTGTCGCTGAGAGAGTATGAAACTCCATGCCAAGATATGTTAGCGATTGGGTCGGTGACAGATTTGACTTTGAAAAGTTGATGATCCACCCGAAAGTCTGGAGAGTCTCCAGCGCAACGTTCAGGCTGTGTTGGCATGCCTCTTGAGAGGGTGCATTGACAAGTAGATCGTCCAAGTAAGGGATCACAGAGTGTCCCTGAGAGTGCAAGACTGCTACCACTGCTGCCATGACCTTGGTGAAAACCCGTGGGGCTGTCGCCAGACCAAATGGCAGGGCTACGAACTGAAGGTGTTCGTCTCCTATAACGAAGCGTAGAAAACGCTGGTGCTCTGGAGCAATCGGCACGTGGAGATAAGCATCCTTGATGTCTATTGATGCTAGGAAATCTCCTTGAGACATCGAGGCAATGACGGAGCGGAGGGATTCCATCCGGAACCGCCTAGTTTTCACGTGCTTGTTGAGCAGTGTTAGGTCCAGAACAGGACGGAAAGAGCCGTCCTTTTTTGGCACCACAAACAGATTGGAGTAAAAACCTTGACCTCGTTCCTGAAGAGGAACAGGGATCACCACTCCCTCTGCCCTTAGCGAACACACCGCTTGCAGAAGAGCATCGGTTCGGTCGGGATGTGGGGAGGTTCTGAAGAACCGAGGCGGGGGACGAGAACTGAATTCTATCCGGTACCCGTGAGACAAAATGTCTGTTACCCACCGGTCTTTGACCTGTGGCAGCCAAATGCCGCAAAAGCGGGAGAGCCTGCCACCGACCGAGGATGCGGAGAGAGGAGGCCGAAAGTCATGAGGCAGCCGGCTTGGAAGCGGTTCCTCCGGCTGCTTTCTTTGGGCGTGAGTGAGTCCGCCAGGAATCTGAGCTCCTCTGCTCCTTCTGAGTCCTTTTGGACGAGGAGAATTGGGTCCTGCCCGAACCTCGAAAGGACCGAAACCTCGACTGTCCCTTCCACTGTTGAGGTTTGCTTGATCTAGGCTGGGGTAAGGAAGAGTCCTTACCCTTGGACTGTTTAATGATTTCCGCCAATTGCTCACCAAACAGCCTGTCCTGAGATAATGGCAAACTGGTTAAGCATTTTTTGGAAGCAGAATCTGCTTTCCATTCCTTTAACCATAAGGCTCTGCGTAAAACCACCGAGTTTGCGGACGCCATTGACGTACGGCTGGTAGAGTCCAAGACCGCATTGATAGCGTAAGTCGCAAACGCAGACATTTGTGAAGTCAAGGACGCCACCTGCGGCACTGATGGACGTATGATAGAGTCCACCTGCGCCAGACCAGCTGAAATAGCCTGGAGTGCCCACACGGCTGCGAATGCTGGAGCAAACGACGCGCCGATAGCTTCATAGACAGATTTTAACCAAAGGTCCATCTGTCTGTCATTGGCATCTTTAAGTGAAGCCCCATCTTCCACTGCAACTATGGATCTAGCCGCAAGCCTGGAGATTGAGGGGTCCACCTTTGGACACTGGGTCCAGCGTTTGACCACGTCAGGGGGAAAGGGATAACGTGTATCCTTAAGACGTTTGGAGAAACGCTTATCTGGATAAGCATGGTGTTTCTGGACTGCTTCTCTGAAGTCCGCGTGGTCCAGAAAAGAGCTCAATTTACGTTTGGGATACCTAAAATGGAATTTTTCCTGCTGTGCTGCTGCCTCCTCCGCTGGGGGAGAAATATCCAGCAGTCTATTGATGGCCGCTATAAGATCATTCACCATGGCGTCACCATCAGGGGTATCCAGGTTGAGAGCAGTCTCAGGATTGGACTCCTGATCACCTAGCTCTGTCTCATCATACAGAGAATCCTCTCGCTGAGACCCTGACCAGCGTGATGACGCCGAGGGTCTCTCCCAGCGAGCTCGCTTAGGCTGCCTGGGACTGTCGTCCGAGTCTGAGCCTTCAGCCTGTGATGTCTGGGACCCCCTTGGAGCACGGATTAGTTCCAACTGAGGGGGACCGGAGAACATTGAATCAGCAGTGCCCATGGTCTGAGTGACCGGCCTGGACTGCAAGGTTTCTAGAATTTTTGTCATAGTCACAGACATCTTATCAGCAAAAACTGCAAATTCTGTCCCCGTCACCGGGGCAGGGTTCACAGGCGTCTCTGCCTGGGCCACTACTAGCATAGACTCCGGCTGACGAAGTGGCACAGGGACCGAACATTGCACACAATGGGGGTCAGGGGAACCTGCCGGTAGATCAGCCCCACATGCGGTACAGGCAGCATATGAAGCCCGTGCCTTGGCACCCTTGCTTTTTGCGGATGACATGCTGTTGTCTCCTCAGAGCAATATAGGGGTATAAGCCAAGAAGCGACCGTACAGTGCAATATATAGGTACAGAAAAAAGTACACTAAACAACACTGTGGCACTAGTGGGGACAGCACCTAGGTGCTGCTTACCGCCCGCTTAACAGCGGTTGTGTGGTCGCCAGAATCCCTTGTCTGGGTCTCCCAGGGCTATGTCCGTTCTCCAGCTCAGACTGCGTGCAGGAATGGCTGCCGGCGTCCTGTGAAGAGGGGCGGGCCGTGGGCGTGCTGCAGACAAAGAGCGGGAACTGGCGTCCCACTGTGCCCAGTGAGAGGGCTGGAGTATGTAAATAAGACTCCAGCCCTCAGCGCTGCTATTGTACAGCGTCTCTCCCCTTCCCTGACTGACAGGGCTGGGGGCGGGAACGAAGCGTAACTAGGCCGCAGAAGCCGGGGACTAGATTTACAAGCGCTGCCGTCGTAAAAGCACGGTCGGCGCGAAGTCCCCGGCGCACCACAAGTCTCAGCCGCGCCGCAGTCACCATGGCGGCCGGCGCGGTAGTTCCCCACACATAAACTCACTCAGCAAAGCTGCAGTGAGTATAACCCCAAGCGCGCAGCGCTACTGTCCCCGGCGCACTAGAACACCCAGCAACGCTGGAGTGTGTCTGTGCCTGTCTGCCCGGGGACACAGAGTACCTGAATGTTGCAGGGCCTTGTCCCTGACGGCACCCTAGCTCCGTATCCAGCAGGATCTCCGGGTCTGTGGATGGAGCCCGGCCTCAGAGTCTGGAGGCCGGTAAGATCCCACTTCACCAGAGCCCTTCAGGGGGATGGGGAAGGACAGCAGCATGTGGGCTCCAGCCTCCGTACCCGCAATGGGTACCTCAACCTTAAACACCGCCGACAAAAGTGGGGTGAGAAGGGAGCATGCTGGGGGCCCTAGTATGGGCCCTCTTTTCTTCCATCCGACATAGTCAGCAGCTACTGCTGACTAAACAGTGGAGCTATGCGTGGATGTCTGACCTCCTTCGCACAAAGCATAAAACTGAGCAAGCCCGTGATCCCACGGGGGGGTGTATAGCCAGAAGGGGAGGGGCCTTGCACTTTTTGGTGTAGTGCTTTGTGTGGCCTCCGGAGGCAGTAGCTATACACCCAATCGTCTGGGTCTCCCAATGGAGCGCCGAAGAAAAAACGAAAAATATGGTAAATGAGAATCCTGAAGTATTGTAAACATGTTCAGGATCTTTTCCTTGCACTTTGTATTGTAGAAAAAAAACTGCAGCATGTCAATTCTTTCTGTGTTTTTGCTACGTTTTCCCCATTAAAAGTAATGAAAATAAAATGCAAGCAAAAATACATATAATGCATCAAATTGTGGCAAAAAGCCTTGGTTTTGCTGCAGCATTTCTCCTGGCAGTAGATGCAGACTTGGTGCAGAAATTTCTGCAACCAAATCTTCATCTTGTGCACAGATTCCAGATTTGGAATCCAGACTTCAAACTGTTCCTGGCAGTTTGGCGAATCTTTACAAAGATAATATAATGCAAAAAGGGCCAGATGCAGTTTTCTGTATAGCTTACTGTTAACCCTGTCCAGCACATGGCTGCCTGCACATTACTAAATAAGCTAAGGGTCGACATCGGGGCACTGACCAGAGCTAGTGGGAGGGGGAGGCAGCAGAGGATGTTCTCACAGCAAGTCACAAACTTTGTGACTGTGTCGGCCACTGTCTGCCACTCAGACCGCACTGTCTGCAGCCTCCAGTCCTGACATATTCATCTCTGACCTGATTCTTCATATCCTGCAACTGCCGACATGACATGCATCCACAATCACAGCAGTTACTGGCTCCACACACTGCAGAAGAGTAGATGACGAGCCAGGCAGTCAGCCCGAGGTCACAGGTAGAAAGAGGCTGGAGGGGGCGGAGCCCAGCGCTGCCGGCCACTTGTATAAGAGCTAGTACGGTATAGTTACAGCGCAGCGACTCTGTCACAGAGCGGAGCCGGCTGTTTATCTTCAGGGTGAGTGCACCGCGGCATCCATCCTTCCCATAGACAGGTAGGAGCCCTGTCTGCGAGCCAGATACGGCCATCAAAAGAGCCATATCTGGCTCGCGAGCCATAGGTTCCCGACCCCTGTGTTAACCCCTTAGATCGCACTGTCAAATTCTGACAGCGCAATTTAAAGGGCCGCGGCGGGGATCACAATCTTAGGACACTATCACGGGGCGCCAATGTGTTGCCATGATAGTGCTGGATCAGAAGATGACCCCTGACTTCCATCGGCCCATATCGCTCCTAACATTAGATATTAAATTAATTGAAAAAGTACTAGCAAACAGACTATACCACGTGATTACGACCGTAATTCATGAGGAACAGACCGGCTTCATTCCTAATAAATCTACATCTCTTAATTTGCGGCGGTTATTTCTGGGGATGCAGCTCAGCTCGGAGGGGGGAAATAGAGAGAGGGCAGTTCTGTCATTAGATGCAGCCAAGGCCTTTGACAGTATTGAATGGAATTTTTTGGGGGCTGTCTTGAAGAAACTAGGCCTAGGAGATAGTAATTTAACCCAGCCTATAAACCTATATATGTCCCCACGGGCCAAAATTCGAGTAAATGGCATTACTACATTACCCTTTGGTCTGGCAAGAGGCACAAGGCAGGGCTGTCCTCTCTCCCCTCTGCTATTCGCAGTGGTGGTCGAAACGCTGGCGGCCATGCTACGCGCCTCTAATGATGTGAAGGGGTTTGAGATTGGGGGCTTGGAGCATAACGTATCTTTCTATGCGGACGACCTGCTGCTGTATTTGCGAGAGGTGGGCACGTCCCTGGTCCAGCCTGTCAATATTATTACAGAATTCGGGAAACAGTCGGGGCTTTTAATAAACTGGGAAAAATCGTCTCTACTCCCTATGGACTCACTCCCTCTTGATCTTGCTGTCTTGGGGTTGCGGGTCCCGACAATGGAAAGGTTTCAATATCTTGGGATAGTGGTTAGTACCCGACCACAGGATTATTATACAATCATATGAAAAGGTTTGGGCACCCCTATTAATGTTAACCTTTTTTCTTCTTAACAATTTGGGTTTTTGCAACAGCTATTTCAGTTTCATATATCTAATATCTGATGGACTCAGTAATATTTCTGGAATGAAATGAGGTTTATTGTACCAACAGAAAATGTGCATTCCGCATTTAAACAAAATGTGACCGGTGCATAAGTATGGGCACCTCAACATAAAAGTGACATTAATATTTTGTAGATTCTCCTTTTGCAAAAATCACAGCCTCTAGTCGCTTCCTGCAGCTTTTAATGAGTTCCTGGATGAAGGTATATTTGACCATTCCTGTTTACAAAACAATTCCAGTTCAGTTAAGTTTGATGGTCACCGAGCATGGACAGCACGCTTCAAATCATCCCACAGATGTTCAATGAGATTCAGGTCTGGGGACTGGGATGGCCATTCCAGAACATTGTAATTGTTCCTCTGCATGAATGCCTGAGTAGATTTGGAGCAGTGTTTTAGATCATTGTCTTGCTGAAATATCCATCCCCTGCGTAACTTCAACTTCGTCACTGATTCTTGCACATTATTGTCAAGAATCTGCTGATGCTGAATTGAATCCATGCGACCCTCAACTTTAACAAGATTCCCGGTGCCGGCATTGGCCACACAGCCCCAAAGGATGATGCTACCCACAGTAAAATTTGGTGGAGGTTCCAAGTGCTTTTCTTGGAATGCCGTGTTTTTTTGCCTCCATGCATAACGCCTATTTGTATGACCAAACAACTCAATCTTTGTTTCATCAGTCCACAGGACATTCTTCCAAAATGTAACTGGCTTGTCCAAATGTGCTTTTGCATACCTCAGGCGACTCTGTGGTGTGCTTGCAGAAACGACTTCTTTTGCATCACTCTCCCATACAGCTTCTTCTTGTGCAACGTGAGCTGTATTGTTGACCGATGCACATTGACACCATCTGCAGCAAGATGATGCTGCAGGTCTTTGGAGGTGGTCTGTGGATTGTCCTTGACTGTTCTCACCATTCTTCTCTGCCTGCCACTTCTGGGCTTAACAAGAACTGTACCTGTGTTCTTCCATTTCCTTACTATGTTCCTCACAGTGGAAACTGACAGTTTAAATCTCCGAGACAACTTTTTGTATCCTTCCCCTGAACAACTATGTTGAATAATCTTTGTTTTCAGATCATTTGAGAGTTGTTTTGAGGAGCCCATGATGCCACTCTTCATAGGAGATTCAAATAGGAGAACAACTTGCAAGTGGCCACCTTAAATACCTTTTCTCATGATTGGATACACCTGCCTATGAAGTTCAAAGCTCAATGAGGTTACAAAAACCAATTTAGTGCTTTAGTAAGTCAGTAAAAAGTAGTTCGGAGTGTTCAAATCAAGAAATTGATAAGGGTGCCCAATACTTTTGCACCGGTCAAATTTTGTTTAAATGCGGATTGCACATTTTCTGTTAGTACAATAAACCTCATTTCAATCCAGAAATATTACTGAGTCCAACAGTTATTAGATATATGAACCTGAAATAGCTGTTGCAAAAACCCAAATTGTGCCCAAACTTTTTCATATGACTGTACTTTGAATTTGCAGCCCATGTTGCTCATATTTAGAAATGAGGTGGATGCCTGGTGCAGACTCCCATTGTGCCTTACTGGAGAAGCCAATCTACTTAAAATGGTGCTGATGCCCAAACTTCTGTATCTCCTCCACAACGCCCCGATTTGGATACATTGGAAATTCTTTCGTAGGATTAACACCTTGTTTAGGGAGTTATTGTGGAAAAAACAACAACCCAGGATTCGTCTTGAGACACTGCAGAGAGGAAAAGGATGAAGGGTGTCTTGCGGTCCCTAACCCATGGATATATTATATTGCATGGGATGGGGAAAAGATGACGCGTATGACAGTGGGGGTAAATTGGTAAAAAAAAACTTGCAAGATGGAGACACCCGGTGGCCTTTCTTGAAGTGGAATATATGCTCCCAAGATCGTTACACCCGACGCTAGCATTACAATACAAGGTGTGGGATTGGGGGGGAGGGGGACATTACTGGGTATACTACTAGGAACGACAGAATACTGGCCCTTGTGGCATAATCCCAAACTGCTAGTTACAGAAGCTGTCTGACTGGAGGATGTGGATGGATGGGGGGGGTTCGTTGTGTCCCAGATATTACAAAATAATACTTTAAAGAGTTTCAATCAGCTGCAGGCTGAATTTGGGATACCACATAGCTCTTTCTATCAGTACCTACAGCTACGACATGCCTACGATACACAGACACGACATGTCGAGATTAGAATAGAAAGGAGTTGTACTCTCTCGGACTTGCTGACGTCTGAGCGAACACGTGTTGTTTCTAGGTTGTACGCAGCACTGCTACCCAAATATCTTGACAAATTTCCTGTGCAGGCAAGAAGAAAGTGGGAGGGAGACCTGGGCCCTATGATGGATGAGCAATGGGATGAGATTCTGTCACAGACTCCAACTCTTGATGTAGCCGAAAACCAACGACTGTCACAACTATTTCTATTACATAGAGTCTACAGGACGCCTAGCCTACTGCATAAGATCGGGGTCCGGACGGGTGATCTCTGTCCTACGTGCAGGCAGGAGAATGCTAACTTGCTGCATATGATGTGGTCATGTGGGAATATTAAGGAGTACTGGAGGGCAGTATTAGATCTAGTAGCACAAGACTTCAAAACAACCACTGGTTGGATTCTGCTCCTCCGGCCCTGGGAGACCTTAGGGAGAGGGTCAATAACATACTTAGGCTGGAGAGGGGAATATATCTTAAACGAAATGCGCTCAAAAAAATTCTATAAAATCTGGGGGGCGTGGCTGGATATGCCGGGACTGCCCTCCTGAACATTGCTGCAAGATACCATGGGGGATCAGGTCCTTCTCCTTATCGCTGGTTAAAAAAAAATAAATAAAAAATTAGCTGAACTAGGGTGTTCCTATTATATTACTCTGATCTACATACGGTGGGGAGGCAACAGTGTGAAGTGGCTTGATAGAGAGGGATATACTAAAATGTATTACTTATTCCGTGACGTATATTTGATGGTGGGTGTGGGATACAGGTGCAATGTATGTGTATGTTATTCCATCTTATTATATATATATTATATATAGCTAATATGTTATGCTAATAACTGGAGATGGTCTTATCCCTTTTCCAGACTTATTTTCCAGGGGAAGGGACTGTTGTGTTGGTTATGTGTTTTTGTTGATTCAAATAATAATAAAAAAAAATAACAGGATTTTTAAAAAAAAAAAAAAGAAAGAAAGATGACCCCTGAGCTGTCATGACTCACTTCCACTGAAAGTCAGCAAAGCATAGGCACTCACAGGAGAACAGCATTTCTCTCGATGACAGCGGTAGCATTTCTCCTGCAGCATCGCTCTCATCAGAAGAAGCGATCGGATAGTACAGTCATAAAATCCCCTAAGGGACTAATAAAATCAATAAAAAAAAAAAGAATTTTGTTTACTTACCGTAAATTCTTTTTCTTATAGTTCCGTATTGGGAGACCCAGACATTGGGTGTATAGCTTCTGCCTCCGGAGGACACACAAAGTACTACACTAAAAAGTGTAGCTCCTCCCTCTGAGCTTATACACCCCCTGGAGAACCAGATCTAGCCAGTTTAGTGCAAAAGCTGAAGGAGAATAGCCACCCACAAGTAAAAACAGAGCAAGAACCGGAACAACCGGAGCCTCTGTCTACAACAACAGCCGGTGATAACACGTGGAACAAGAAACTGCCAACAGGCAACAGGGAGGGTGCTGGGTCTCCCAATACGGAACTATAAGAAAAAGAATTTACGGTAAGTAAACAAAATTCTCTTTTTCTTTATCGTTCCTATGGGAGACCCAGACATTGGGACGTCTCAAAGCAGTCCATGGGTGGGAATAAACAGAAAAACTGAGAAGTAGGCGGAGCCTAACTTCACAAATGGGCGACAGCCGCCTGAAGGATGCGTCTGCCCAAGCTCGCATCTGCCGAAGCATGAGCATGCACTTGGTAGTGCTTTGAAAAGGTATGCAGGCTAGTCCAAGTGGCAGCCTGACAGACTTGCTGAGCCGTAGCCTGGTGCCTGAAAGCCCAAGAGGCACCGACAGCTCTGGTCGAGTGTGCCTTAATCCCCAGCGGGAGAGGCACCTGAGAACACTGGTAGGCATCCGAAATGGTTGACCTAATCCAACGGGCTAAGGTCGGCTTAGAAGCAGAGAGGCCCTTACGCCGACCTGTGGTTAGCACAAAAAGAGAGGTGCACCGCCTAAGAGCAGCGGTGCGAGACACATAGATCCGGAGCGCCCGCACCAGATCCAGAGTATGCAACGCTTTTTCAAAGCGATGAACAGGAGCCGGACAAAAAGGAAGGTAGGGTAATGTCCTGGTTAAGGTGGAAAGGAGAAACCACCTTAGGGAGAAAGTCCGGAGCCGGACGGAGAACCACCTTGTCTTGATGAAAAACAAAAAAAGGTGACTCCGAGGAGAGCGCAGCTAAAATCAGAGACTCTCCTGAGGGAAGTTATGGCCACTAGAAAGACCACCTTCTGTGAAAGACGAAACAAAGAAACCTCCCTAAGAGGCTTAAAGGGGGGTTTCTGCAAAACCGTGAGAACCAAATTGAGGTCCCAGGGATCCAAGGGCCGCCGGTAAGGCGGGATGATGTGAGACGCACCTTGCATGAAGGTGCGGACCTGAGCCAGCCGGGCGATACGCCGCTGGAACAGAACTGACAAAGCTGAGACTTGTCCCTTGAGAGAGTTGAGGGATAGTCCTAGCTGCAGACCGGACTGTAGAAAAGACAGAAGGGTCGGCAAGGAAAAAGGCCAAGGAGAATGGCCGGAAGAGCGACACCAGGACAGGAAAATCTTCCAAGTCCTGTGATAGATCTTGGCAGAGGAAGACTTACTGGCCCGAGTCATAGTGGAGATGACTTCAGGGGGGATACCAGAAGCCGTCAAGATCCAGGACTCAAGAGCCACGCTGTCAATCTGAGAGCCGCAGAATTCTGGCGGAAAAACGGACCTTGTGAGAGAAGGTCTGGATGGTCCGGAAGATGCCACGGCACCTCTACGGACAGATGGAGCAGGTCTGGGTACCAAGCTCGCCTGGGCCAGTCCGGAGCAATGAGGATGACTCGACGGCCCTCCATTCTGATCTTGCGCAGAACTGTGGGCAAGAGAGCTAGAGGGGGAAACAGGTAGGACAGACGAAACTGGGACCAGTCTTGAACCAGAGCGTCCGCTGCAAAGGCCTGAGGATCGTGGGAGCGAGCCATGTAAACTGGAACCTTGTTGTTGTGACGGGATGCCATTAGGTCCACTTCCGGAGTGCCCCAGATTGACTGAAATACTGCCGGATGCAGGGACCACTCGCCACTGTCCACGGTTTGACGGCTGAGATAGTCTGCTTCCCAGTTTTCCACGCCTGGGATGTGGACTGCGGATATGGTGGACTTGGAGTCCTCCGTCCATTGAAGGATGCATTGAACCTCCAACATTGCCAGGCGGCTGCGTGTCCTGCCTTGGTGATTGATGTAGGCAACCGCTGTCGCGTTGTCTGACTGGACTCGGATGTGCTTGCCCGCCAACAGGTGGTGAAAGGCTAGGAGACCCAGAAGCACAGCTCTGGTTTCCAGCACATTGATCGAGAGGGCTGACTCGGACAGAGTCCAGGTGCCCTCCGCTCGGTGGTGGAGACATACCGCTCCCCAGCCGGATAGACTGGCATCCGTGGTGAGGATCACCCAGGACGGGGCCAGGAAGGAGCGCCCCTGAGACAGAGAGAGGGGCCGAAGCCACCACTGAAGAGAGCTCCTGGTCTGTGGCGACAGAGCCACTAGCCTGTGCAAGGAGGAAGGCCGCTTGTCCAAACAGCGGAGAATGTCCAGCTGCAGAGGACGCAGATGGAACTGGGCAAAGGGAACAGCCTCCATTGACGCCACCATCTGACCCAGCACCTGCATCAGGTGCCTGATTGAATAACGGCGGGGCCTCAGCAGAGAGCGCACCGCCAGTTGGAGGGACTGCTGTTTGACTAAGGGCAGCTTCACAAGTGCCGGCAGAGTCTCGAACTGCATCCCTAGGTACGGGAGCCTCTGGGTCGGAGTCAGAGTGGATTTGGGCAGATTGACAAGCCACCCGAATTGGGCTAGAGTGGCGAGAGTGAGCGAGACACTCCGCTGACAGTCTGCGCTGGATGAAGCCTTGACTAGAAGGTCGTCCAGGTAAGGAATCACTGCCAACCCCTGGAGGTGCAGAACCGCAACCACTGCTGCCATGACCTTGGTGAATACCCGAGGGGCCGTGGCTAACCCGAAGGGGAGAGCCACGAATTGGAAATGATCCTCTCCTATCGCAAAACGTAGCCAACGCTGGTGTGAAACTGCAATTGGCACATGCAGATAGGCATCTCTGATGTCGATGGATGCCAGGAAATCCCCTTGGGTCATTGAGGCAATGACTGATCGCAGAGACTCCATGCAAAAATGCCGCACCTGAACATGCTTGTTGAGAAGCTTGAGATCCAGGATGGGCCGGAAGGAACCGTCCTTTTTGGGGACTAGGTAGAGATTTGAGTAGAAACCTCTGAACCGTTCCCGGGCGGGAACCGGTACAATTACTCCGTTGGCCTGCAAGGATGCCACGGCCTGTGAGAAGGCGGCGGCCTTGGAGCAGGGGGGAGTTGACAGAAAAAATCTGTTTGGCGGGCTGGAAGAGAATTCTATCCTGTAGCCGTGGGAGAGGATATCCCGCACCCACTGATCGGAGACGTGTTGAAACCACACGTCGCCAAAGTGGGAGAGCCTGCCACCGACTAAGGACGTTGCTGGCGCAGACAGATAGTCAAGAGGAGGCTGCCTTAGTGGCAGCAGCTCCTGCGGTCTTCTGTGGACGCGCTTTTGTGCGCCAGGTGGATTTTTGGTCCTTGGCTGAGTTAGGGGACGAGGCCGAGGGCTTAGAGGACGACCAGTTGGAGGAACGAAAGGAACGAAACCTCGACTGATTCCTACCCTGGACAGGTTTCCTGGTTTTGGTTTGTGACATGGAAGTACTCTTCCCGCCAGTAGCCTCCTTAATAATTTCATCCAGCTGTTCACCGAACAGCCTGGACCCAGCAAAAGGGAGTCCAGCAAGGAACTTCTTTGAAGAAGCATCTGCCTTCCACTCTCGAAGCCACAGGATCCTGCGGATAGCGAGGGAATTAACCGAAGCCACCACAGTGCGGTGAGAAGCCTCCAGCATGGCAGACATGGCATAGGATGAAAAAGCTGAAGCTTGGGAAGTTAAAGCAACCATTTCGGGCATAGCTTCCCTGGCGAGGGAATGCATCTCCTCTAGAGAAGCAGAGATGGCTTTGAGAGCCCACACTGCTGCAAAAGTTGGGGAGAACGAGGCCCCTGCCGCCTCATATACAGATTTGGCCAGAAGGTCGACCTGGCGGTCAGTGGAATCCTTAAGAGAGGTGCCATCAGCCACTGATACAACGGTCCGGGCTGAGAGTCTAGACACCGGAGGGTCTACCTTTGGTGAATGAGCCCACTCCTTGACCACCTCAGGTGGAAATGGAAACCTGTCATCAGAACCACGCTTTGGGAAGCGTTTGTCAGGACAGGCCCTAGGCTTGGACACAGCGGCCTGAAAACTGGAGTGGTTAAAGAACACACTCTTTGTCCTCTTAGGCGAGGTAAACTGGTGCTTTTCTGCCAGAGAGGGTTGCTCCTCTGATACTGGCGGATTGAGATCCAGTACAGAATTAATGGACGCAATCAAATCACTAACATCTGAGTCACTTTCGGACAGATCAATGGGGCACATGCAGTTAGCTTCCGAGCCCCCTGTAAAGGCATCCTCCTCGTCCTGCGAGTCAGCTCCTGAATCAGAGCCGCGGGACGAGGAAGGAGAGGGAGCCCTGCGTCTCCTTTTAGGAGGACGGGGTCTGGGACCAGATGATGAATCCTCTGTGAGCTCCGCTGAGAGAGCCCTAGCAGCAGAGGCACCCTGTGAAGGGGGCTGATGCATGTTCAGCAAAGTCCTGGACAGCTGTCCCATGGAGTCGGCAAGACTGGGAGATGGGTAGAATCCTTTTCTAGGTCTAAGCCGGGGGTTCAGCCACAGGGACCGGAGCAGCCTGAGAGACCACTGGGGGGGCGATTCCAGGCTGAGGCATCGTCAGGTTAGAGCAGGCATCACAATGTGGATAGGTGCTCGGTTCATGCAGTAGGAGCTTACATGCAGTGCATACTGAATACAGCTTTGGAGCCTTGCTCCTCGTGTGAGACATGCTGCTGGAGTGGGGGCTCTGCCAGAGAATGACCCCCAGAGAGTATCTACAGAAGTCCACAACCTGAGGTTGTGGCTTACCAGACCGCTGGAGCGGTTTGTGTGCCCTCCAGATCCCAAAGCCCGGACCCCCAAGCACCTCAGCAGGGATGCTGCAGCCAGCGCTGATCGCAGGGAAGAACGCGGAGAAAATGGCGCCGGAGTGAAGAGAGGGGGCGGGACTTACTCAGGGAGCGGGATCTGGAGGGCCATAGAGACCTACAGGGGAGGAGACATGTACTCAGTGAGGAGTGTCTCTCCCCTGTGTAGAACGGCCGCTGGGCGGAGCCGCACTGACCCTCTGCATGAATGACATGCAAGGGCAGTGAAACCGAAAGTAGGCCTCCGGCGAAGCCGGGGCCTAAATTTGAGCGGTGCGGCCGGCGCGCAGGCACCATCGGCACGGTTCTCAGGCGACAGCCAGAGAACCCGCCGGAAATGTCAAAAAAACACTCAGCACACTCTCCCACAACAATAAAGTACAACGGACCCCCATATATAACAGTCTCAGGTACTTAGCTTGCTGAGACGCAGGGTTCAAAGTCCCTGGGGGGAGTGCTCCGTTCCAGCAGGATCCTGAAGGGCTGCGGATGGAGACCGGTCTCCTGCCAAGCATGGAGAACCGTGCTGGCTCCCACTTCAAGCCAGAGCCCCGGAGGGATGGTGAAGGAGCACGGCATGTAAGGCTCCAGCCTTGGAATCAACGTTAACAGCACCGCCGACACAGTGGGGTGAGAAGGGACATGCCGGGGGTCCAGGCTTGGACCCGCTTTTCTTCAAACTCTTTTCCAAAAATGAAAAATCAGATGAGAATGCATGTGTGGATGTATGCCTCCTGAACACAAAGCGATAAACTGGCTAGATCTGGTTCTCCAGGGGGTGTATAAGCTCAGAGGGAGGAGCTACACTTTTTAGTGTAGTACTTTGTGTGTCCTCCGGAGGCAGAAGCTATACACCCAATGTCTGGGTCTCCCATAGGAATGATAAAGAAAAGTGTATGGAGAAAAAACAAAACAAAAACCACAACAACTAAAAAAGTAAAAATCCCCCCCTTTTTACCCCACTGAAAATACAACTATTAAAAAAAAAACACAAGAAAAAACACATATTTGGTATCACCGCATTCCAATGTATCAAAATACAAAACCAGTTAATCTGATTGGTACACAGTGTAGCAAGAAAAAAAAATCCAAACACTAAAATTTATATTTTTGGGGGCGTTGCCGCAACATTGCATTAAAATGCAATAACATCAACCAATACAGCGCTTCTTCACAAAAATGGTATAATTAAAAACGTCAGCTCAATGTGCAAAAAATGAGCCCCGGATCCAAAAAATGAGAATGCTAATAGTCTTGGAAAATGGCGCAATTCTTTTTTAGACAACTTCTCAATTTTTCTTTAAAAAGGTATTTTTATTGAGGGATTTTAAACAATAACTGGAAAAAGGGGGAGTGGGGTCTGGGAACATGCAAAAATTAAAACAAAAAAATACCCTAAAACAGTATTAATACCCTTAAACGTCTGATTTGTTTTTTTTTCACCACTTTTATCAAAGTAAAAGTATAACATGTTTGGTATCTACAAACTCATACTGACCTGGAGAATCATATAGCGAGGTCAGTTTTACCATATAGTGAACATGGTAAATAAAAAAACCTAAAAACCATTTTGGAATTTCACAATTTCTCCACATTTTGAATTTTTTCCCGTTTTCCAGTACACTCTATGGTAATATGAATGGTATAATTCAACAGTACAACTTGTCCCGCAAAAAATAAGCCCTAATACGGCTATGTTGATTTTTCTGGGATGAACAAAGGCGAATTAGAAAGGGTTGTCCAAGTAATGGTTGTCCAAGAAAAGGGTCAACCCCTTTAAAATTTCTGGTTTTGCAAACTTCAACACACAAACAAGGGCTTACCCTATTTAAGGTTTGGGTTTCCGGCACACAGGGTAAACAACAGATGCACATTCTGTAACCTAGAGAAATGGAAATGGGATCGGTTTTCAGAAACTGATGCATTCGTATTATTGTCTGAAAATGTGTCCACACAAACTGCCGATTACACACACACACAGGCTACACAAACTGCAAATTACACACACACACACACACACACACACACACACACACAATAAAAATGGCTCACCTTCATATTCCACAGAGACTTTCCAGTGTAGGTTCTGCATGTGTTTGAGGAGCTTACTGATGTGACAGGACCGATATCTGTTTTCTGGACACAAGGGGCAAGGTTTCTTCTCAACTACATTAAATAAGGAGGGCAAAGAAAAAGAAAAAAAAATGCTGATTTCCTTTAGACTGTATATGTTTTCTATCTAATTTACTAATACCATTTTAGAAATTGTCCATTTGATACCCCTTTGTATATCTTAGTAGCCAAACTATGAACCCCAACTAGTAACGGCAGTCGAGCTCCTCACAAGTATTAATTATGTGTGACCTTTCACATGAAAGAATGCAAAGAACACTATAGTCCCCCAGTAAAAGGCTACCGCAGAGAAAATGGTCAGGGAAAGGCAACTGCTCCTGGCACAAGCCCATCACCTTGACAGATGCAACATTTAAAACATAAGATGATACAATTACCTACCATCACATTGCTCAGCTAACGCTTCAAGGTGAGAAAACTCCTTCTGGATAGATATGTGCTTTTCTGAAACAAAAGAAGAGCTCAAGCAAGTATCCAATTATACAGCATACAATGTGTATATGGTATTACAAAAAAAAAAAAAAAAAAAAAAAAAAAAAGAAGGTGTGTGGACAAGCAACCCCCCTCTTACCTCCCTTCCTAAACCCCTTGTGTAAGTCCCTTCCCGCCCCCCCTTTCTTTCTATTCTGCTATCTGCTATCTACTCACGCTCTAACAACCACTTTTTTAGTAAGGTTCTTAATGTAGATTGATTGTTTTAGCCCTTGTAAAGTAAAAAAGTGACATAAAACAGCAACCTATTAATACATAATAGTTACAAGAGTTTCAGGAGGTCAAGAGATGAACGCAGATAACCTGGCAAAACATGTGTGAAAGTATATTCTTGACAGTAAATGTATTACGTAGGCTATATATACACCAAGGGCAGGGGCCCATCTACGGAACTGGAAGTGGCTAATATTCCCCTATTCTTCTTTCTGTATGCTTGTTATGTATTTTTTCTTTTGTGGAAATCTTTAATAAAAACTGATTTGGTTAAAAAAAATAAAATAAATATATAGGTGTGTGTGTAAATATAAATATATATTTTTTTTTATTGATTTACAAGAAAAATAGAGCAGCACTATTCCCACCTCAAAGCCATAGGTGTAAAGCCCTCCAAATAATTTTCATAGTCAACATATAGTCAAAAAGAAAGTAGGCATATATACTGGGTAATATATATGCATATATTTTCATGACTGAAAATTGTAGATTCACATTGAAGGCATCAAAACTATGAATTAAAACATGTGGAATGAAATACTTAAAAAAGTGTGAAACAACTGAAAATATATCTTATATTCTAGGTTCTTCAAAGTAGCCACCTTTTGCTTTGATTACAGCTTTGCACACTCTTGGTATTCTCTTGATGAGCTTCAAGAGGTAGTCACCGGAAATGGTCTTCCAACAGTCTTGAAGGAGTTCCCAGAGATGCTTAGCACTTGTTGGCCCTTTTGCCTTCACTCTGCGGTCCAGCTCACCCCAAACCATCTCAATTGGGTTCAGGTCTGGTGACTGGAGGCCAGGTCATCTGGGGTAGCACCCCATCACTCTCCTCCTTAGTCAAATAGCCCTTACACAGCCTGGAGGTGTTTGGGGTCATTGTCCTGTTGAAAAATAAACGATGGTCCAACTAAACGCAAATCGGATGGAATAGCATGCCGCTGCAAGATGCTGTGGTAGTCATGCTGGTTCAGTATGCTTTCAATTTTGAATAAATCCCCAACCAGCAAAGCACCCCCACACCATCACACCTCCTCCTCCATGCTTCACGGTGGGAACCAGGCATGTAGAGTCCATCCGTTCACCTATTCTACAAAGACACGGTGGTTGGATCCAAAGATCTCAAATTTGGACTCATCAGACCAAAGCACATATTTCCACTGGTCTAATGTCCATTCCTTGTGTTCTTTAGCCCAAACAAGTCTCTTCTGCTTGTTGCCTGTCCTTAGCAGTAGTTTCCTAGCAGCTATTTTACCATGAAGGCCTGCTGCACAAAGTCTCCTCTTAAGAGTTGTTCTAGAGATGTGTTTGCTGCTAGAACTCTGTGTGGCATTGACCTGGTCTCTAATCTGAGCTGCTGTTAACCTGCGATTTCTGAGGCTGGTGACTCGGATAAACTTATCCTCCACAGCAGAGGTGACTCTTGGTCTTCCTTTCCTGGGGCGGTCATCATGTGAGCCAGTTTCTTTGTAGCATTTGATGGTTTTTGCCACTGCACTTGGGGACACTTTCAAAGTTTTCGGACTGACCGACCTTCATTTCTTAAAGTAATGATTGCCACTCGTTTTTCTTTACTTAGAATTTGTATTATCGCAAGAAAAAAAAAGCAGCTAACAGTCTATTCAGTAGGACTATCAGCTGTGTATCTACCAGACTTCTGCACAACACAACTGATGGTCCCAACCCCATTTATAAGGCAAGAAACCCCTCTTATTAAACCTGACAGGGCACACCTGTGAAGTGAAAACCATTTCCGGTGACTACCTCTTGAAGCTCATCCAGAGAATGCCAACAGTGCGCAAAGCAGTAATCAAAACAAAAGGTGGCTACTTTGAAGAACCTAGAATATAAGACATATTTTCAGTTGTTTCACACTTTAAGTATTTCATTCCACATGTGTTAATTCATAATTTTGATGCCTTCAATGTGAATCTACAATTTTCAGTCATCAAAATAAAGAAAAAAAACTGTTTGAATTATTGAAACATAAATTATATCTAAAATTATATATATATATATATATATATATATATATATATATATATATATACATATATATATATATATATATATATATATATATATATATATATATATATATATATATATACATATACATACATACACACACACACACACACACACACACACACATATACACCGTATTTTTCGGACTATAAGACGCACTCTCCCCCAACCCCCCCCCCCCCCCCCCCCCCACACATGTTGGGGGGGAAAGTGAGGGGTGCTGCGGGTCATCGGTGGCACAAGCAGGCTGCAGCAGCCTGCCGTGACCACGTAGACCCGCTCATTTAATATGCGAGCCCAACATCTTTCAGCGCTGACAGGTAGGCGGGGTGATGGGCGCGGGGAATGCGCGCATATTAAACAGCCTGCCCGCATGATCACCCCTGGCAACTACAGCCTGTAGTGATCATGTGCGGCTGTATTCACTACCCCCCGCGCATCATCATCAGCGCGGGGTGCAGTGAATAAGTATATCTCATCGGCCACGATCCCTGCAGCACTGCAAAGTCCTCCTGTCTCTGCCGTGTGGAGACTAGCGGGGCGCACAGCGATGACGTCAACCGCTGTGCGCATGTGTCCACACGCAGCCGCCGCTGGCACAGACAGGAGGACATCGTGATGCTGCAGGGATCGTGGCCGGCTCCACACTCCAGCGCTGCTGCTGACACAGACGGAGGAGAAGCGATGCTGCAGGGAGTGAGGTAAGGTGAATATGAACGTTAATTTTTTTTTGTGTGTCACAGGATGTGGGCTGTATACCAGGATAAGGATATACATACGCACACATATATTAATAATATATATTTTAATATATGTGTGTATAATTATATATATTATATTAATATATATATATATATATATATTATATATATATATATTATATATATATATACACATACACATATACATATACACACACACACATATACACACACACACAGATGAGCCCTATAGCTCACACAGGCGCCAGTTTATGTGTCCAGGGAGAGAGGTTTATGGGCTTCATACATTCCCATAGTTCTCTGGCACACACTTGGTAACAAAACAAAGCCCCTTTTCAAATAAGGTAATGTAAATAAGGCCTCACCCAGACAGTGCACATATCCATGTTAAGCCCCAGTTTGCTTCACACTCACTGGTGATTCACCAGCTCCCACCAAACCCCAAACCAGGCCATTCAGCTGCCTTTTATAGTAGCGCGACCATTCCCACCCAGGCAGTTTTGGCTGCTCCTAAATCCCAGATCTGGTCCCATTACACACCACATCAGCAAAATATCGTTGCTGGAGGCTTCTTTTTACAGTCCTTACAACACCTAGAATAGCCACCTCGGTGACACATACCTGTCATCCAGGACATACCTCCTGCTTCACTACAACAGATACACAAACAATAGAGTGCAGCAGCCTCCATTACTATCATCCCAAGACTATGTAGAAGGGCAATACAAAATTACAAACCTGCATATTCCAGATCAGGTAAAATATTATCTCCAAGTTCGTTAGTGCAGGCATCATCACCCTGTAAAGTTTCACCTAAAATTCAAGGAAAGGTACATTTAGATTCAGATGTCCCACATTTTATGTCATCATATCAATTTACTAAGAAACAGGCCATTGACTTGCTGCAGGGTCAGGTCAATGACTTACAAAATGTAATCCCTTCTTGTGGGATCATGCCCTGTCCATCACTGACCTGACCCTGAAGATCATCGGTAGCCACAGCAGTCAGATGACTGTATAAATAGGACGTCATCACTTCTGGTCCCCGCAGAAGATGGAGCAGCTGTGGTGCTACTCTGGTGAGTAACACCATATTAAAATTAGCTCTTCCACTCCAGGCGCTTTGATAAGTGCCCGAGGAAGAACACTTGTGCTTCCCGAATTAGTTCTATAATGGTCTCCAATGTCAGACAGAAGATATGGGGTCCCTCTAAAAGCAGTAGTGGCCACTTTTACTAGACATGATGAAGTTTCACGTAGTCAAAAACACTGAGCACTCAACCAGCAGGTTTTAAGAAGTGATGTATGTATGTATGTATGTATGTATGTATGTATGTGTGTGTAGGGGGTAAAGCACAATGGTAAGGATGGACCGATTAGTGTTCAAGGATAAATCAAAGTTGATATGGGAATGACCACCTTCCCACATTAGAACGTGAATACATTTCCTGGGCAGATGTCTACATGTGTGGAGGGGCTCAGGAGATGAGAAGGCTCCATACACAGCAAATGACGGCTATGTTACACAGCTGGCATCTGGGCCATCACTGGAATGGTGGTCCACCCGTTGCCATTAACCAATTAGATGGAGTGGTTGCCATTGCCCACGCCAATGCAACGCTAGGCTGAGGGAGTGATGGATTAATATGGAAGCACCTGCTGAAGGACCATGCCCTACTGTCATCCAACTATGAACTTCAGCCACATGTTGAGCTCCATAAGAGACTATGATTTTTTCCTATACTACAGTATTGCTGTATATAATAGAAACACTCAAACAATCGCAGGTTCAAGTTCCCTAAGCGAACTAAAAGAAGGGAATTTTGTTTACTTACCGTAAATTCCTTTTCTTCTAGCTCCTATTGGGAGAACCAGACAATTGGGTGTATAGCTTCTGCCTCCGGAGGCCACACAAAGTATTACAATTTAAAAAGTGTAACCCCTCCCCTCTGCCTATACACCCCCCCGTGCATCACGGGCTCCTCAGTTTTGGTGCAAAAGCAGGAAGGAGGAAACTTATAAATTGGTCTAAGGTAAATTCAATCCGAAGGATGTTCGGAGAACTGAAAACCATGAACCAAAAGAACAATTCAACATGAACAACATGTGTACACAAAAGAAAAAACAGCCCGAAGGGAACAGGGGCGGGTGCTGGGTCTCCCAATAAGAGCTAGAAGAAAAGGAATTTACGGTAAGTAAACAAAATTCCCTTCTTCTTTGTCGCTCCATTGGGAGACCCAGACAATTGGGACGTCCAAAAGCAGTCCCTGGGTGGGTAAAAGAATACCCCGATAAAAAGAGCCGAAAACGACCCTCCTCTTACAGGTGGGCAACCGCCGCCTGAAGGACCTGCCTACCTAGGCTGGCATCCGCCGAAGCATAGGTATGCACCTGATAGTGTTTCGTGAAAGTGTGCAGACTAGACCAGGTAGCTGCCTGACACACCTGCTGAGATGAAAAGGGGACACCACCTTGGGGAGAAAGTCCGGGACCGGACGCAGAACCACCTTATCCTGGTGAAATACCAGGAAGGGGGCTTTGCATGACAGCGCTGCAAGCTCTGACACTCTTCGGAGTGACGTAACTGCCACTAGAAATGCCACCTTCTGCGAAAGACGTGATAGAGAGACATCCCGCAGCGGCTCAAAAGGTGGTTTCTGAAGAGCCCGTAGAACCCTGTTGAGATCCCAGGGTTCCAGCGGCCGCTTGTAAGGTGGGACTATGTGGCAAACTCCCTGCAGGAACGTGCGGACCTGCGGAAGCCTGGCTAGACGCTTTTGAAAAAACACGGAAAGCGCCGATACTTGTCCCTTGAGAGAGCCGAGAGACAAACCCTTGTCCATTCCGGATTGAAGGAAGGAAAGAAACGTGGGTAAGGCAAACGGCCAGGGGGTAAACCCCTTATCAGAGCACCAGGATAAGAAGATCCTCCAAGCCCTATGATAGATCTTGGCTGACGTTGGTTTCCTGGCCTGTCTCATAGTGGCAATGACCTCTTGAGATAACCCTGAGGACGCTAGGAGCCAGGACTCAATGGCCACACAGTCAGGTTGAGGGCCGCAGAATTCAGATGGAAAAATGGCCCTTGAGACAGCAAGTCTGGTCGGTCTGGGAGCGCCCACGGTTGACCCACCGTGAGGTGCCACAGGTCCGGGTACCACGACCTCCTCGGCCAGTCTGGAGCGACGAGGATGGCGCGGCGGCAGTCGGACCTGATCTTGCGCAACACTCTGGGCAGCATTGCCAGAGGAGGGAATACATAAGGCAGTCGAAACTGCGACCAATCCTGAACTAAGGTGTCCGCCGCCAGAGCTCTGTGATCCTGAGACCGTGCCATGAATGCCGGGACTTTGTTGTTGTGCCGAGACGCCATGAGATCGACGTCCGGCGTTCCCCAGCGGCAACAGATCTCTTGAAACACGTCCGGGTGAAGAGACCATTCCCCTGCGTCCATGCCCTGGCGACTGAGAAAGTCTGCTTCCCAGTTTTCTACGCCCGGGATGTGAACCGCGGAGATGGTGGAGGCTGTGGCCTCCGCCCACAGCAGAATCCGCCGAACTTCTTGGAAGGCTTGACGACTGCGAGTGCCGCCCTGTTGGTTGATGTACGCGACCGCCGTGGCGTTGTCCGACTGTATGCGGATCTGCCTGCCCTCCAGCCACCGATGGAACGCTTTTAGGGCTAGATACACTGCCCTTATCTCCAGAACATTGATCTGAAGGGAGGACTCTGTCGGAGTCCAGGTTCCCTGAGCCTTGTGGTGGAGAAAAACCGCTCCCCACCCTGACAGACTCGCGTCCGTCGTGACCACAGCCCAGGATGGGGGCAGGAAAGATTTTCCCTTCGACAGAAGTGGGAAGAAGCCACCACTGAAGAGAGGTCTTGGCTGCCAGAGAAAGAGAGACGTTCCTGTCTAAGGACGTCGACCTCTTGTCCTATTTGCGGAGAATGTCCCATTGGAGTGGACGCAGATGAAACTGCGCAAAGGGAACTGCCTCCATTGCTGCCACCATCTTCCCCAGGAAGTGCATGAGGCGCCTCAAGGGGTGTGACTGGGCCCGAAGGAGAGATTGCACCCCTGTTTGCAGCGAACGCTGTTTGTCCAGCGGTAGCTTGACTATCGCTGAGAGAGTATGAAACTCCATCCCGAGGTAAGTCAGTGATTGGGTCGGAGTCAATTTTGACTTTGGGAAATTGATGATCCACCCGAACCTCTGGAGAGTCTCCAGAGCCACGGTCAGACTGTGTTGACATGCCACCCGGGAGGGTGCCTTGACTAGGAGATCGTCTAAGTACGGGATCACCGAGTGGCCCTGAGAGTCTAGGACTGCCACAACGGATGCCATGACCTTGGTGAAGACCCGTGGGGCTGTCGCCAGGCCGAAAGGCAGTGCCACAAACTGAAGGTGTTCGTCCCCGATGGCGAAACGCAGGAAGCGTTGATGCTCTGGAGCGATCGGCACATGGAGATAGGCATCCCTGATGTCGATTGATGCTAGGAAGTCTCCTTGGGACATCGAAGCGATGACAGAGCGGAGGGATTCCATGCGAAACCGCCTGGTTCTCACATGTCTGTTGAGCAATTTGAGGTCCAAAACGGGACGGAATGAACCGTCCTTTTTTGGTACCACGAACAGGTTGGAGTAAAAACCGCGACCACGTTCCTGAAGGGGAACGGGGATCACAACTCCTTCTGTCTTCAGAGTGTCCACCGCCTGAAAAAGTGCCACGGTTCGCTCGGGGGGCGGAGATGTTCTGAAAAAACGAGTCGGAGGACGAGAGCTGAAATCTATCCTGTAACCGTGAGACAGAATGTCCCTCACTCATCGGTCTTGGACATGTGGCCACCAGGCGTCGCAAAAGCGGGAGAGCCTGCCACCGACCGAGGATGCGGTTTGGGGAGGCCGAAAGTCATGAGGAGGCCGCCTTAGAGACGGTGCCTCCGGCGGTCTTTGGAGGACGTGACTTAGACCGCCATGCAGAAGAGTTTCTCTGGCTCTTCTGTGGCCTGTTGGACGAGGAGGATTGGGATCTGGCTGAGGGCCGAAAGGACCGAAACCTCGCTTGAATTTTTCGTTGCTGAGGTCTCTTTGGTTTGGGCTGGGGTAAGGACGAGTCCTTTCCCTTGGATTGCTTAATAATTTCATCCAATTGTTCGCCAAACAATCGGTCGCCAGAAAAAGGCAAACCGGTCAAGAACTTCTTGGAAGCAGAGTCTGCCTTCCATTCGCGTAGCCACATGGCCCTGCGGACTGCCACCGAATTGGCGGATGCTAACGCTGTACGGCTAGCCGAGTCCAGGACAGCCTTCATGGCGTAGGATGAAAATACCGACGCCTGAGAAGTCAAAGACGCTACTTGCGGAGCCGAGGTACGGGTGACCGCATTAATCTCAGACAGACAAGCTGAGATAGCCTGGAGTGCCCACACTGCTGCAAAGGCTGGGGCAAAGGACGCGCCTATGGCTTCATAGATGGATTTCATTAGGAGCTCTATCTGCCTGTCCGTGGCATCCTTGAGCGTTGAACCGTCAGCCACTGCTACTACGGATCTAGCCGCCAGTCTAGAGACTGGAGGATCCACCTTGGGACATTGAGCCCAACCCTTAACTACGTCAGAGGGGAAGGGGTAACGTGTGTCATTAAGGAGTTTAGTAAAGCGCTTGTCCGGGAAAGCCCTGTTCTTCTGGACAGCATCTCTGAAGTTCGAGTGATCGAAGAAAGCACTCAGAGTACGTTTGGGAAACCTAAACTGGTGCTTCTCCTGCTGTGCGGCCGACTCCTCTATAGGTGGAGTTGGGGGAGAAAGATCTAGCACCTGGTTGATGGACGCTATGAGGTCATTTACTATGGCGTCCCCTTCAGGTGTATCAAGATTGAGAGCAATGTCAGGGTCAGAGTCCTGGGCTGCGACCTCCGCCTCATCCTCTAGAGAGTCCTCAAGCTGAGACCCCGAACAGCGTGATGAAGTCGGGGAAGATTCTAAGCGAGCCCGCTTAGCCGGTCTGGGACTGCGGTCCGTGCCGGAGTCCTCCACGTAATAACTAGAGGCCACCCCAGGAGCACGCTTTGTCGCAGACCGAGAGGGGCCTGGGGGCGATCCCGCAGTGCCCGGGGCCTGTGTAAGGGCCGGTCTGGACTGCAAGGCTTCTAGTATCTTAGCAGACCATTTGTCCATAGACTGAGCCATGGATTGTGAAAGTGACTCAGAGTTTCTCAGCTAAAACTGCAAACTCTGTCCCTGCCACCTGGACAGGGGAAGCCGGCGGTTCTACCTGGGCCGAGGGTCCCACCAGTGCCCCAGGCTCCGGCTGAGCGAGTGCCACAGGGCCCGAGCATTGCTCACAGTGAGGGTAGGTGGAACCTGCAGGTAGCATAGCCGCACAAGAGGTACAGGTTGCAAAATAACCCTGTGCCCTGGCACCCTTGCTCCTTGTGAACGACATGCTGTTGTCTCCCAGGAGAGTGATCACTGAGGGATATATAGCCACAAGCTAACAGCACAGCCGAACCGAGAAAATGTATACAAAGATTACAAATAATATATATATATATATATATATATATATATATATATATATATATATATATATATATATATATATATATATATATATATATATATATATATATATATATATATATATATATATATATATATATATATATATATATATATATATATATATATATATATATATATATATATATATATAGTTCGGCACTCTAGGGGGCCCAGCACCGGGTGACCGGTGTGGCTTACCGACCGCTCAAGCGGTGTGTGGCCACCAGATTCCCTGCCTCGGGTCTCCCAGACCCAGAGATGCAGCCAGAAGTCCTCCACCGGCAGAATGTGCTTAAAACATGGCTGTCGGCGTTCACAGGGGAGGAGGGAGCCGTGGGCGTAACTACAAAAGTGCGGGAATCTGGTGCCCCAGAGTGATTAGTGAGGGGGGCGGAGGACAGCTAAGTGTGCTCCAGCCCTCACTGTCGGCGTCAGACCGACCATCCCGCCCTTACCCCTGACTGGCAGGCCCGGGGGCGGGAGTTTAATGCACTAGGCCGCAAAAGCCGGGGACTAAAGTTAAAACCGCGGCCGGCAAGCAGGCGCGGTCGGCGCGGTAGTCCCGGTCTCATACCAACACCGCAGTCGCTGCAGCGTCTGAGGCCAAGGTGCTCCATGCACCGTCCCCAAGGGGACACAGAGTACCTGTAGATGCAGGGCCCTGTCCCTGATGATACTCAGTCTCCTGTCCGTCAGAATCCCACAGGGGCTGCGGAGGGAGCCCGGTCCCAGTGCCTGGATGACCGGATAGGACCCCACTTCTCCCAGAGCCCCTAAGGGATGGGGAAGGAAAACGGCATGTGGCTCCAGCCTGTGTACCCGCAATGGGTACCTCAACCTTAACAACACCGCCGACTTAGTGGGGTGAGAAGGGAGCATGCCGGGGGCCCTGTTAGAGGCCCTCTTTTCTTCCATCCGATATAATCAGCAGCTGCTGCTGACTAAAATGGGAGCATGAGTGCATGTGTGCCTCCTTCAACACAAAGCATAAAACTGAGGAGCCCGTGATGCACGGGGGGGTGTATAGGCAGAGGGGAGGGGTTACACTTTTTAAAGTGTAATACTTTGTGTGGCCTCCGGAGGCAGAAGCTATACACCCAATTGTCTGGGTCTCCCAATGGAGCGACAAAGAAAAATAAAGTAAAAAAAAAAAAAAAAAAAATTTTTACGTTCTCAGTGTAACATTTTTCTGAGAGCCTTCATTGGGGGCACAGGAAAAAAAAATGGGACACTAGGCAGGATAAGTTACCATATTTTACGGACTAGAAGACACTTTTTTCCCCTTCATGTACCTGGCTCGCTGTGGTGGTGAGGCAGCAATGGAGCGGGTTACAGGAGGCTGGAGCAGGCTTGCTGCTGCAGTAAGCATGTGGCTGGGGTGAACGTGTGTGCCCTCTCTTGAAGAAAATGAATATTCTCTGCTCCCCACTCCCATAATCCCGACACTGAAGCAGTGCTGAGAGATGGGCGGGATTATGGGAGTGGGGAGCAGTGAATATTCATTTTCTTTAACTGTGGACACAAAGAGCCCCAGCCACCTGCTTACAGCTGTAACTGGGACAATCATACATGTCCGCTATTAAAGAACATATTTACTGCTCCCCACTCCCAATATCCTGTACTTGGGGAGCAGTGAATATTCATTTTGGATTAAACGGCAACCGACGTCAGTGCTCTGCTTACACGCCAAAATCAGTTGCTGGCATCAGGAGAGATCAATGCGCACCGGGGGAGTGGATAATTAGAGAGTATAATTGTTTATTTATTTATTTATTTTTTTTATGTGCGATATAAGTTAAAAAGAATGATGCCTCTTGAAGGTGGGAGTAAAATTCCAATATTGCTCCTCTGTCTTCAGAACACGCATTAGTAGACAGGGAATCCCACTAGATGATACGTCAGCTAGTACATGGAGACCGGCTGCACCGCAGCAATCGCCATGGTCAGGTACATACGCAACTGGTTACTGACACCAGGATGGGGGGAGGGAATTATATATACCAGGATTGGGGACATATACACTGACAAGCAAAATGACAACAACGTTTTAAACGTTTTATGTTCAGGCTCCATATCTTAACATCCACTGCAATTTTGAGGGTGAGACTACCTTCACTTTATAGACAGTCCTTTTGGCCATCTCATCCATCATCTATGTATAAGATAGCCAAGATGATTGTCTATAAAATAAAGGTAGTCTCACGCTCAATGCTGTAGTGAATGTTGAAATATAGAGCCTGAAACTCAAAAGTTCAAAACATTGTTGAACTTTTGCTCGTCAGTGTATACCTGGAAGGGGCAGAAGACATTAGTACAGAATTGAGGAACATAATATCATAACAGTATTAAGCAGCAGATATCCCCCATTACAGTGCAGGAGATCCAGAAGGACCCTGCTACTGATTGACAAATGTATTTGAGTAAGCCAAAATTCTTCTGGGAAACTGTCTTGTGGACACTTGAGACCAAGATAGAGCTCTTTGGTACAGCACATCATTCTACTGTTTACCGAAAATGGAATGAGACTTACAAAGAAAAGAACACAGTACCTACAGTCAAATATGGTGGAGGTTAAAAGATGTTTTGAGATTGTTTTGCTGCCTCTGGATGCCATGACTGTGTGCAAGGCATCATGAATTCTGAAGATTACCATAACATTTTGGGTCGCAATATAGTGCCTAGTGTCAGAAAGCTGAGTTTGCATCCTAGGTTAGGGGGTCTACCAACAGGACAATGTCCTCAAACAAACAACAAGAAGCCGCCAGAAATGGATGGAAAGAAAAACACTTGAGAGTTCTGAAGTGGCAGCAATGAGTCTGGATCTAAATCCCATTGAATATCTGAAGAGATCGTAAAATTGCTGTTGGGAGAAGGCACCCTTCAAATATGAGAGACCTGGAGCAGTGTGCAAAGGAAGAGTGGTGCAAAATTCCACTGAGAGATGTAAGAAGCTTGTTATTGGTCATAGGAAGCGATTGATTGCAGTTATGTATTCCAAAGGGTGTGCAACCAAATATTAAGTTGAAGGTGCTAGCAATTTTGCCTGGCACATTTGTGTGTAAAATTGTCCAATTTCTCTCAGTTTTTTTGTGCTGTTCCAATACATAAACATGTATATAACAAAACATGTGTAATTGCAATAATTTTCTGGGAGAAATACTTACGGTAATTATCAAACAATGTCAAGAGTGCTAACATTTTCGGCCATAAGTGTAACTCTATGCAAGTGTGGTATTGCTGTAACTGTACTGACCTGGGCAATCACGTTTCAAGGTCATTAATACCGCATTTTTTACTATTTTTCAATATATTGGTAAAATAAGTGATGTCATTCAAAATACATTAGGGGCGGCACACGGTGGCTCATTGGTTAGCACTGCAGTCTTGCAGCGCTGGGGTCCTGGGTTCAAATCCCACCAAGGACACCATCTGAAAGAAGATTGTATGTTCTCCCCATGTCTGCGTGGGTTTCCTCCGGGTACTCCGGTTTCCTCCCACACTCCAAAAACATACAGATAGGGACTTTAGATTGTGAGCCCCAATGGGGACAGTGTTCTTGATGTACTCTATTTTTCGCTTTATAAGACGCACTTTTGTTCCCCTAAATTTTGGGAATATAATATGCGTCTTATAAACCGAATATACAAATTATATACTGCAGGGTCCAGGGGAGGTGGGGGCCGCTCTGGAGCGGTGCTGGGGGGGCTGGTAGAGGCTTGTGAAGCTGCGGGCGGCAGCGTTTGATCTCCTGCACCCGCTCATATATGCACAGCCGCTGTCCACCACTGTGGTGCTGAAACTGCACCGCGGCGATGGGCTGGGGGAGCTGCGCATATTATATGTGCCTGTGCTCCCCTTTGATCACACATGCCCCCCTGTATTAGCTATGGCCCCCATGCTGCTGCCCATAGTAAAATAATAAACTCTTTACTCACCTCCTCCAGCGTGTCTGCCCGGTCTCCCTCCTGCTGCTGTGATCAGGCATGCAGAGATGTCACACTGCTATGCCAATCACATGACCAGGACCGTGAAACAGGAAATGCAGGAGGCCGGAGCTCAACCCCGAGGAAGGGTACACGAGGGAGCACAGTGCTGGAGAATCAGGAAATGCAGGATGACGGAGCTCAACCCCGAGGAGGGGTACACGAGCGAGCACCGTGCTGGAGAACCAGAAAATGCAGGAGACCGGAGCTCAACCCCGAGGAGGGGTACACGAGGGAGCACAGTGCCGGAGCTCAACCCCAAGGAGGGGTACACGAGGGAGCACAGTGCTGGAGAACCAGGAAATGCCGGAGGCCAGAGCTCAACCCCGAGGAGGGGTACACGAGGGAGCACAGTGATGGAGAACCAGGAAATGCAGGAGGCCGGAGCTCAACCCCGAGGAGGGGTACACGAGGGAGCACAGTGATGGAGAACCAGGAAATGCAGGAGGCCGGAGCTCAGCCCCGAGGAGGGGTACACGAGGGAGCACAGTGCTGGAGAAGGTAAGGAAAGAGTTTAATTTTACTAAAAGCAGCAGCATGGGGCAGCGTGTGTGCCAGCCACAGGGGGGCAGCGTGTGTGCCAACCACAGGGGGGCAGCGTGTGTGCCAGCCACAGGGGGGCAGCGTGTGTGCCAGCCACAGGGGGGCAGCGTGTGTGCCAGCCACAGGGGGGCAGCGTGTGTGCCAGCCACAGGGGGGCAGCGTGTGTGCCAGCCACAGGGGACATGTTGCATCACAGGGGGGACGTGTGCCAGCACAAGGGGGGCTATATTCAATATAAGGTGGCCATATCAAGATTAAGGGGGCTAATTTTAGGATGGGGGGGGCTATGAGGGACATATACTCTATATAATTTGTTAGACGAATACTGGCATTATAAGACGGACCCCATTTATTAAAAAAAAATCTCTATTCCTTCACCAAATTTGGGGGTGCGTCTTATAATCCGGTGCGTCTTATAAAGGGAAAAAAAAGAGAATTTAGTTATTTACCGTAAATTCTTTTTCTTATAGTTCCGTATTGGGAGACCCAGACCATGGGTGTTTAGCTTCTGCCTCCGGAGGACACACAAAGTACTACACTTAAAAGTGTAGCTCCTCCCTCTGAGCTTATACACCCCCTGGTAGCCAGTCCTAGCCAGTTTAGTGCAAAAGCTGAAGGAGAATAGCCACCCACGAGTAGAACCGAGTAAGAACCGGAACAACCGGAGACTCTGTCCACGACAACAGCCGGTGATAACACACGGAACAAGAAAATTGCCAACAGGCAACAGTGAGGGAGCTGGGTCTCCCAATACGGAACAATAAGAAAAAGAATTTACGGTAAGTAACAAAATTCTCTTTCTTTATCGTTCCTTTGGGAGACCCAGACCATGGGACGTTCCAAAGCTGTCCCTGGGTGGGAATAAACAGAAAAAACTAAGAAGTAGGCGGAGCCTAACTTCACAAGTGGGCGACAGCCGCCTGAAGGATGCGTCTGCCCAAGCTCGCATCTGCCGAAGCATGAGCATGCAACTTGGTAGTGCTTCGAAAAGGTATGCAGGCTAGTCCAAGTGGCAGCCTGACAGACTTGTTGTAGGGGAGGGGGGGGAGGATGCACCACAAAAGCCGATTATATTAATCAAAAAGGGGTGCTGAATGCAATGGAAATACATGAATTTTAAAGGAGAAAAGACATTGCATATATCGCACAACCCATAATATCATGTGAAAAAAGAACCTTTATTAACAGTGCACAATATTAATTAAAACCAATTAAAACATATGATATAGACCGGATCATGTACCCACAGGTGAGCAATAGTAAGAAATAGTACAATATAACAATAATACAATCACATAGCCCCGCCACAGAGGGAGAGTCTAATACAGTCTAGTACACCCTAACCAAGGCACAATTGCAGATGTCATATATAGAGAGTATATAGCCAATAACAATGATGGAGGCTAAAGGGTAGTAACCAGGCACGACACCATGAAGGAGGCTCTATAGGAGGACCAACAAGCACATGTCCGAATATCATGGATGAGTGGATTGCTCCATTACTGTATTCCTGGTAATACGACCTGGCCGGCCACCATGGGTCCCGGTTTATTTACCCTTTGGACTCTAGATGGACTTAATTTTGAGTTTTTATTCTGCGTGTCCATTTTGCCTTCTGTAAACCCCAGTCGGGTCCATCCTCATATCGTGCCGTTTATCTATGCACGATTGAACTATTGATACACCATCATGACGGGCCCTTGCCGAGTGGCTCGGTCTCTTTGACTTTTTCTAGGTCCTGTATGTATTGTAGATGTCCTTTCGCCTGTGTTCCACCTCCACACCACCATCTAACACTCCCCCCCCCCCCCCCCCTTCCCCCCCTCCCCCACCACCCCTCCCCCCCCCCCCCCCCGTCTCCTTCTCTTCCCCCCCCCCTCTCTCCCCCCCCCCCCCCCCCCTCCTCCCCCACCCCGGGGCCCTGGGCGCCCTTGGTGCATGGCCCTGTAGCCACCCCCCCCCCCTTGGGGATGGGTAGATAACATTAGGCCGTGTTACTGTTTAAATATTGGCCCCCTATTCCATGGATACACCCTCTGGTCATACATACATGTGTAAGCATGTGTTATGGGTCCCCTTCCGGACAAGTTTTTCCATCATGCTACATGTGTGTATACATTGTGGCTTACATATAGGTGCATGACTTTTTGTTGTAACATATTAATGTCACCCCATGGTTAGTTTGGGTGGGCTTACCTGTAGATTCCCCACCCGCATCAGGCTAGGTGTTTGGTGGATGAATCACATCTTATTATTCACTTATTATATGCTGCTCTGTGTCATGTGTTTGTGTTAAACTGGGTATGTAATATGGCATACTTGTTACATCATATACAATAATAATCACGGGCTTGTATCCATGTTGGGCCTGCTGACTTCTCTATTTTTCGTTGTTGATATATTTACATGTGGCTGCCCTCCTGGTAGCCGGGGCTTTTTGATCTTCTTGCTCCGATCACCATTTAGGTGCATTTAAATAACATCGCTTCCTGCGCATTCTCATTGTAAGCTATAACACTGCTTGTGTAATTGCTGCACTATCTTGAGCCTCTTGCCACTCCGTACTGGCTCTGGCGCCTGCGCACAAGCCTAGGGGAATATCACCATGCTGAGTCCCGGCTTGTAGGCTCTGCGCTTGCGCATACACCTGCGTCTCCCTAATCATGGTCCGGACCGCGCGCCTGTGATTACTCAGCTGATTGTGAGTACATCCTCACCTGTCTCCTTATATAGGAGCCTGTTTTTACAGTGCACTGTACTTTCCCTGACGAAGCCGCAGCGGCGGCGATACGCGTGGGGTGATCCTCTGTACCCCGGGTATGCGCCCCCCCACATTGGGTATTGGCTCTGTTTTGGATCTTGCAGCGTTGTCCTTCTGATATATTTATATCGCCCTATGGGACTTACACTGCTTCCTTACAACCGCTTTTGCTGCACCCTATTCTTGGTGTGCTGCCTCTTACTCCGAATTTATTACATCCCTGGATTGCCAGGCATTTAATGGAGGTTCCACTCCTTGTTGTCCAGCAAGGTGATGATGGTTTTAGGGGCAATTGACTATTTACATCATGCGATTGGGGTGATTACCATGTGCTTGTTGGTCCTCCTATAGAGCCTCCTTCATGGTGTCGTGCCTGGTTACTACCCTTTAGCCTCCATCATTGTTATTGGCTATATACTTTCTATATATGACATCTGCAATTGTGCCTTGGTTAGGGTGTACTAGGCTGTATTAGACTCTCCCTCTGTGGCGGGGCTATGTGATTGTATTATTGTTATATTGTACTATTTCTTACTATTGCTCACCTGTGGGTACATGATCCGGTCTATATCATATGTTTTAATTGGTTTTAATTAATATTGTGCACTGTTAATAAAGGTTCTTTTTTCACATGATATTATGGGTTGTGCGATATATGCAATGTCTTTTCTCCTTTAAAATTCATGTAATTCCATTGCATTCAGCACCCCTTTTTGATTAATATAATCGGCTTTTGTGGTGCATTCTCCCCCCCCCCCCTAATACAGGCACGTGGAGGCCACTCACACTACTGAGCCTCATCAGGAGCATGCCCAGGTGTAGGGAGGTCATACAGGCACGTGGAGGCCACTCACACTACTGAGCCTCATCAGGAGCATGCCCAGGTGTAGGGAGGTCATACAGGCACGTGGAGGCCACACACACTGCTGAGCCTCATCAGGAGCATGCCCAGGTGTAGGGAGGTCATACAGGCACGTGGAGGCCACTCACACTACTGAGCTTCATCAGGAGCATGCCCAGGTGTAGGGAGGTCATACAGGCTTGTGAAGGCCACTCACACTACTGAGCTTCATCAGGAGCATGCCCAGGTGTAGGGAGGTCATACAGGCACGTGGAGGCCACACACACTACTGAGCCTCATCAGGAGCATGCCCAGGTGTTGTAGGGAGGTCATACAGGTACGTGGAGGCCACACACACTACTGAGCCTCATCAGGAGCATGCCCAGGTGTTGTAGGGAGGTCATACAGGCACGTGGAGGCCACACACACAACTGAGCTTCATCAGGAGCATGCCCAGGTGTTGTAGGGAGGTCATACAGGCACGTGGAGGCCACACCCAATACTGAGCCTCATTTCCTTATCTTGTGGCATTTCCACTGACGTTGGACCGTCCTGTAATTTGATTTTCCACTTTGATATTATCATTCCACCTCCAGAGCTGTGGGATATCCGTTTTGATTTACATTGATCATTTTTATTGTTCTCATCACATTCCACTATGTAAGGAGTAAAGATTTGTCGCTGGAATATTTCATCCATTGAGATCTAGGATGGGGGATTTTACTGTTCCCTTTTTTTGATCACTGTTTTTTTAGATACAAGTTTAGAACACAAAAAGCTGTAATAAATTGTGAATCTACATTACACTGTGCAGTGAGAGGGGAAAAGTGCTTTCAACAAAAATGTATGGAATAACATTTGTGCAGTGTATGAATTTATTCTATCGAATAGTATGGCCTCCATCAGATCCTCCTTCATAGAGGACCTCATTGTTGTAAGGCCGGAGAACAGCCTCTCTACAGTAACTTATGTTGGTGACAAAGCGGTGACCACACGGGTAACATCTCTAACATCAGGGTATAAAGGAATCGCCTCCTGCACAGTCAGTTTGGATGAATGGTTGAACTCTTCTACTTCTCTGAGAGAAAATGATAAATTTTGCTGAAGTCTGGTCAATCTGTTTGCTATGGGAGTGGAATGTTTTTCCCTGCGGGAGCACTTTGCTCCTCCATGTCATCCAAAATACTTTTCAAATTTCAACTCCTCATCTGATGAGGATGAAGATACGGCAGCAGTAGCACTGATGACACAACTTCTCATCTGATGAGGATGAAGATAAGGAGCAGTAGCACTGAATTACCCCACTCCTCATCTGATGAAGCTGAAGATACGGCAGCAGTAGCACTGGATGACCCCACTCCTCATCTGATGAAGCTGAAGATACGGCAGCAGTAGCACTGGATGACCCCACTCCTCATCTGATGAAGGTGAAGACAGTGCATGCCCCCGCATCCACGTTAGGTATGTCTAAATTGAAGCCAATGAACCCTAAGGCAAAATTTATGAAAAGACCATTAACCTGTCTTGTTTTTCCTCTAGGGGGCCTATTGTGCGAGTGCTCTTCCTCCTCCGGATCCCTGTGTGACCGATATCCGCAGTACATTATTATTATTATTATTTATTATTATTATAGCGCCATTTATTCCATGGCGCTTTACAAGTGAAAGAGGGTATACGTACAACAATCATTAACAATACAAAACAGACTGGTATAGGAGGAGAGAGGACCCTGACCGCGAGGGCTCATAGTCTACAGGGAATGGGTGATGGTACAATAGGTGAGGACAGAGCTGGTTGCGCAGTGGTCTACTGGACTGAGGGCTAGTGTAGGTTGTAGGCTTGTTGGAAGAGGTGGGTCTTGAGGTTCCTCTTGAAGCTTTGTACATTGTACGATTCCTTCGGATTCCCGACCGTTTAGTGTGCTGCAGCGTCTCTCGCGCTCGTTGTCTGCTCCCTCCGGAGCATCTGACCCCTGCACCATTATCTCTGGTAGAATCGGACAGGTCACGGGGCGGGGACTGGGCCAACAATGGGGCGACTAATAATCTCCCCACAGATGGGAGCAGCCGGCCGGTGCTGGAAGAAAGTCTGAGGATCGGACTAGTAGAGGCCGGTGCAGGTGACGAGCGCGGGGGAAGCGATGGAAGAGTTGCTCTGGTCAAAGACTGTCTCACCACAGATTGGGGGATACTGCTGGGCCAGGTACGTGCAGCTGCAGGGGTCATAGATGGGACAGGACCCGGGGTCCAACATTGTCCTCGATCTCCAGCGATGGCCTCTAGTCCAGAACCTCTTCCTGAAGACAAAGTATAATTTAAACTGAACACAATGGATTGCTCTCTTCCACCTTGAAGGCATGATGGAGTTTCCACAGTGCCCCCTATGTATGCCCCAATAGTATGCCACCCCGCTGTGCCCACAGGTTGGTAAGGGCCGGATAGGACTGTGTGCGTTAGATCGGGGTCCATTGAGCCCACACACCAGCTGTACATAGCGTTTGTTGTGTATTACAGCGCAGGTCTTCTGTGATGCCCCCAAATAAGAGGCGAATCCCCCCCAAGAAAGTGACACCTTGGGGCAGGACCCTTTCATGATTAGGACTCAAGACTGAACACCTGGGACCCCAGAAATTACCATGTAACATAGCCTCATGCAGAGAATGTAGACCCCCGTTACAGCGAGCCCCCTCAGGATGCTGGGGGTGGTAGTTCTGACATCCTATAATCCGCATCGCCCCGATACAAGCAGACGACCAGCGCGTTTCATTCCACAGATTTTATTATGGTGGTTAGTAATAACAGGACGGAGGGTACACGGACACACGAGGGTCCGGACGTGAAACGGGGCCATCAGATAAGGCACTGACAGGAACGCAGAGCAACCCCTGCGGCATGGACAGACGGGCGCGGCGGCCACGGTCCGGCCTTCCGGGAGAGTCTGGTCTATGACTCCAATCCTTTCTCTGCATAGATTTGGTTTTTGAGGACCCCACTCCTGTCTTGTCTGAAGTGGTCCGTGTGTTTTACACAAGACGATATAGGACACAAGTGCAACTCCTAACGATGCTATCCCATGGGAAGAATCATTCCTGAGCCGCAGGGCAATGCAATGTCGCCCCCTACTGAGTGACCCAATGTGTGCAGGCTGCCAGGAGGAGAATCGGGAGGGACGACTGCTTCCATTCTGTAAACTGCTCATCTTTATATCTCCTCCTACAGACAAGATCTGGGAGAAAAGCTCCAGATAAGTTTAGTTCAGCCCTTTAACGAGACGAAACATGAGGGGAAACACAGAACCCATCAGAAATAAGAAACCTTGGAAAAATAAGATATTAGTGTAAAAAATCATGGTAATCATCACATCCCGCTACAGGCAACGCTGCGAGTCCCAACACAAAACAGAAAATCCAGGGAATATATAGATCAGTGCCGATGGGCGCCCATCAGTCCTCCTCCTCCGGGTGGTCCGCAGTCGCCTCGGTCCTTACTCCGCCCAGCAGGGAGGTCATGTGCCGGCCTGTAATAACTTATAATGAGAGATCCTTGGCACCTGCACAGGATTATAAGGTTTGGCAGTGACCGTCCCTGACAATGAACCATCCGAGGGCTGGAGCTCAGAAGGAGACTGGCGAGGATGAGGAGGGTCCAGGCCGCCTCCGGACACTACGGCTCCTCCATCTGCCACCACTTGTAGGAGAAGGGCTTCCGGCGCACGTTTGTGCCGCAGTGCACCTCGCCCAGCTTCTTGTGGTACGACACCACATCATCGATGAAGGTGCAGTGCAATTCTAAGGGCTTGAGCTGCTCGATGACGTAATCCTCCAGGCAGCACGTCTCCTTGATGACCGGCCCGTAGGGTTTGGGAACTCCCAGGTCTTTCCCCAGAACGATCATATTCACCTGGAGGAAACACAGATAAAGCAGAGAGAAGATGGGAACGTCCCGGGCACCGGTGAGATGTCGGCAAAGGGCGTCGTGGCTGACAACTCACCATATTGGGGAAGAAGGCCACAGCCTTGTCCTGGTGCAGCCTGAATAGGGCGGGTATGTCAATGATGTCCTCCTCCGTCAGGCCGAGCTCCCTCTTCAGGATATCCCTGTTCCAGTCGATGCAGTGCTGCAAGAGAATAAGCGGCGGTAATGTCCCCTCTCACGTACCTGCCCATCCCCCACCAGTGCCCTCTGCCACAGCCCCGTCCCGTTCTACCCCTATGGGGCATTTCTGCAGTACGTAGCCGCCCGAATCCATGGAAAAGCCACCTGCCACAACTAAATAGCCCACATTGTACCCTCAGGTGCGTGTACACCCGCCAATATGATCTATTGATAATTAACCCCTCATATCTGGGTGACCGTTCCCGAGCTCATACCTGGGCATAGCCGTTCTCCTGCACGATGATATCCGTGGAGAGGACCTTGGTCACCGTCCATCGCTTGGTTTCTAATCCTGTAGGGCGAATGTGAAAATATAGATGAATTTACCGTGTAATTACTGCAATGCTCTGCAGGACAGCGCCATGCAGCTGCTCTCACCCTGGAACATGATGACGTCTCCGTGCCCTTCCTGCTTCTTGTCTTGTAGGATCCTGAAGCAGGTGGCCGGACTGGCCAGGAGCAGGCGGAAGCCCTAGGACAAGAGGGGAGAGTTCTGCACACTGTAACCGTCGCCCACCCTCCAGGCCCCTTTAGGTCTCTGTGCCCATCAGGCGATCACTACCTGTGACGTCCAGCAGGGGGCAGCAGCACATTACTGACAGTCACCGCAGCGATCACTGAGGATCAGGTGCAATCTGGCACAATATATACAGGTCCCAATTTAGGGAAATAATATTTGGTGACTATATATCCTGGTCATTGTGACATTGACCGATGATGACCTGTACCTCGCTTCAATCATGCACACAGCAGACATACCTTCTGATCCGGCGCCGGCACAAAAGTCATGAATTCATCCACGTGACCCACAAATAGCCAATCAGCGAACAGCTCGATGGGCGACTGCACCCTCTGGGCATTCAGAAAATCCCGCACCACTTTGGTCATTCTTCTACCAGACGAGCTGTGAAGAGAAAACGCCGGGCGGTGAACCTGCGGCCCGTACAGATCCTCCATAATATGCTCCTCAGGGGATAACACGGGAGGACAGCAGAGCTTACAATCTACGAGGAGATGCCGGGCGGTGAACCTGCGCCTCGTACAGATCCTCATAATATGCTCCTCGGGAGGACAGCAGAGCTTACAATCTACTACGAGGAGACGCCGGGCGGTGAACACGGGAGGACAGCAGAGCTTACAATCTACGAGGAGATGCCGGGCGGTGAACCTGCTGCCCGTACAGATCCTCATAATATGCTCCTCGGGAGGACAGCAGAGCTTACAATCTACTACGAGGAGACGCCGGGCGGTGAACACGGGAGGACAGCAGAGCTTACAATCTACTACGAGGAGATGCCGGGCGGTGAACACGGGAGGACAGCAGAGCTAACAATCTACGAGGAGACACCAGGTGGAGAACACGGGAGGACAGCAGAGCTTACAATCTACGAGGAGACACCAGGTGGAGGATACGGGAGGACAGCGGAGCTTACAATCTATGAAGAGACACCAGGTGGAGAACACGGGAGGACAGCGGAGCTTACAATCTACGAGGAGACACCAGGTGGAGAACACGGGAGGACAGCGGAGCTTACAATCTACGAGGAGACACCAGGTGGAGGATACGGGAGGACAGAAGAGCTTACAATCTACGAGGAGACACCAGGTGGAGGATACGGGAGGACAGCGGAGCTTACAATCTATGAAGAGACACCAGGTGGAGAACACGGGAGGACAGCGGAGCTTACAATCTACGAGGAGACACCAGGTGGAGAACACGGGAGGACAGCGGAGCTTACAATCTACGAGGAGACACCAGGTGGAGGATACGGGAGGACAGAAGAGCTTACAATCTACGAGGAGACACCAGGTGGAGGATACGGGAGGACAGCGGAGCTTACAATCTATGAAGAGACACCAGGTGGAGAACACGGGAGGACAGCGGAGCTTACAATCTACGAGGAGACACCAGGTGGAGAACACGGGAGGACAGCGGAGCTTACAATCTACGAGGAGACACCAGGTGGAGGATACGGGAGGACAGCGGAGCTTACAATCTAGGAGGAGACGCCGGGCTTGTGAAACTGTGGCCCGTACATATCCTGATAATATGCTCCTCAGGGGATAACACAGGAGGACAGCAGAGCTTACAATCTACGAGGAGACGTCGAGCGGTGAACCTGCGGCCCGTACAGATCCTCATATTATGCTCCACAGAGGATTACACGGGAGGACAGCGGAGCTTACAATCTAGGAGGAGGCGCCGGGCTTGTGAACTTGCGGCCCGTACATATCCACATAATATGCTCCTCAGGGGATAACACAGGAGGACAGCAGAGCTTACAATCTACGAGGAGACGAGGAAGGCCTGTGCGGACAGAGGAGGGCGCCATCCTCTGCTTTGGGCTCCTGCTGAGATCATGTAATCCAGATCCGCGGGCTCACATGAGCGCTGTGCGTGCCCCGGCACCGCTGGCAGGGTTACAGAGGTGAGCGCAGTGAGGTGCCCGCACAAATAACTCTGCCAACTCAGCAAAGCAGCAAAAAGGTGTTTATTGCCACTCGTGTGACAGCTGATGGTAATTATAGGCGAGGGTGAGAGAGGACACGAGACTGCACCAGCCACCGCAGGACTGCAAGCCGCACAGTCACCGGGCCTCCGATAGAGAGGGTCTGCCCTGCACCAGCTCCCCCACCAGGAGACTGCGGGACAGCGAGGGGCCATATTACACAGAGGATCCACCCTGCACCAGAGCCCCCACCAGGAGACTGCGGGACAGCAAGCAGCTATATTACATAGAGGGTCCGCCCTGCACCAGCGCCCCCACCAGGAGCCTGCGGCACAGCAAGGGGCCATATTACACAGAGGGTCCGCCCTGCACCAGCGCCCCCACCAGGAGATTGCAGGACAGCAAGCAGCCATATTGCACAGAGGGTCCGCCCTGCACCAGCGCCCCCACCAGGAGACTGCGGGACAGCAAGGAGCCATATTACACAGAGGGTCCGCCCTGCATCAGCACCCCCACCAGGAGACTGCAGGACAGCAAGGGTCCATATTACACAGAGGGTCCGCCCTGCACTAGCGCCCCCACCAGGAGACTGCAGGACAGCAAGGGGCCATATTACACAGAGGGTCCGCCCTGCACCAGCGCCCCCACCAGGAGACTGCAGAACAGCAAGGGGCCATATTACACAGAGGGTCCGCCCTGCACCAGCGCCCCCACCAGGAGACTGCAGGACAGCAAGCAGCCATATTACACAGAGGGTCCGCCCTGCACCAGCGCCCCCACCAGGAGACTGCAGGACAGCAAGCAGCCATATTACACAGAGGGTCCGCCCTTCACCAGCGCCCCCACCAGGAGACTGCAGGACAGCAAGCAGCCATATTACACAGAGGGTCCGCCCTGCACCAGGAGACTGCGGGACAGCAAGGGGCCATATTACAGAGGGTCCGCCCTGCACCAGCGCCCCCACCAGGAGCCTGCAGAACAGCAAGCAGCCATATTACACAGAGGGTCCGCCCTGCACCAGCGCCCCCACCAGGAGCCTGCAGGACAGCAAGGGGCCATATTACAGAGGGTCCGCCCTGCACCAGCGCCCCCACCAGGAGACTGCGGGACAGCGAGGGGCCATATTACACAGAGGATCCACCCTGCACCAGCGCCCCCACCAGGAGCCTGCGGGACAGCAAGCAGCCATATTGCACAGAGGGTCCGCCCTGCACCAGCGCCCCCACCAGGAGACTGCGGGACAGCAAGCAGCCATATTGCACAGAGGGTCCGCCCTGCACCAGCGCCCCCACCAGGAGACTGCGGGACAGCAAGGGCCCATATTACACAGAGGGTCCGCCCTGCACCAGCGCCCCCACCAGGAGATTGCAGGACAGCAAGGAGCCATATTACACAGAGGGTCCGCCCTGCATCAGCGCCCCCACCAGGAGACTGCAGGACAGCAAGGGGCCATATTACACAGAGGGTCCGCCCTGCACCAGCGCCCCCACCAGGAGACTGCAGGACAGCAAGGGTCCATATTACACAGAGGGTCCGCCCTGCACCAGCGCCCCCACCAGGAGACTGCAGGACAGCAAGGGGCCATATTACACAGAGGGTCCGCCCTGCACCAGCGCCCCCACCAGGAGACTGCAGGACAGCAAGCAGCCATATTACACAGAGGGTCCGCCCTGCACCAGCGCCCCCACCAGGAGACTGCAGGACAGCAAGCAGCCATATTACACAGAGGGTCCGCCCTTCACCAGCGCCCCCACCAGGAGACTGCAGGACAGCAAGCAGCCATATTACACAGAGGGTCCGCCCTTCACCAGCGCCCCCACCAGGAGACTGCAGGACAGCAAGCAGCCATATTACACAGAGGGTCCGCCCTGCACCAGGAGACTGCGGGACAGCAAGGGGCCATATTACAGAGGGTCCGCCCTGCACCAGCGCCCCCACCAGGAGCCTGCAGAACAGCAAGCAGCCATATTACACAGAGGGTCCGCCCTGCACCAGCGCCCCCACCAGGAGACTGCAGAACAGCAAGGGGCCATATTACAGAGGGTCCGCCCTGCACCCGCGCCCCCACCAGGAGCCTGCGGCAGCCATAATAATAGTGTTTATTTATATAGCGCCAACATATTCCGCAGCACTTTACAATCAGGTGGGGGGGTTGTATAGACAAAAACAGGACAAAATAGCACATAATTCAACAGCTACGGTAGGAATGAGGGCCCTGCTCGAAAGCTTACAATCTATGGGGAAATAAAGGGGGACACGAGGTGTAGCACTTGTAGATCTGGCCGGCCATTGTTATGCTAGCTTATTGGTTACATATAAAGATGAATGATCTGGTCATTAGACCGTGACCTTTTGGGTCCCTTACGTGCTATTGGTTGTATGTAGGATGTGAGGACAGACAGAAGGTTACGAGTAGCATTTAGAAGGTGGGACGGGGGAGAGTAAAGCGGGCTTTACACTCTGCGACATCACTAGCGATGTCGCGAGCGACAGCACCCGCCCACGTCGGTGGCGCGTCACGGTATGATCGCTGCCGTAGCGAACAATATCGCTACAGCAGCGTCACACGCAATTACCTGCCTAGAGACATCGCTGTGGCCGCCGAACAATCTCTCCTTTTAAGGGGGAGGTTCGATCGGCATCACTAAGTGGCCGCCCAATAGCAGAGGAGGGGCGGAGATGAGCAGCCGGAACACTCCGCCCACCTTCTTCCTTCCTCATTGCCGGCGGCCGCAGGTACGATGTTGTTCCTCATTCCTGCGGTGTCACATAGCGATGTGACGACAAACAACCTGCGTTCCAAACGAGGAACGATTTTTTTAAAAAATGAACGACGTGTACACTACGAACGATTTGATACCTTTTTGCAATCATTACTGATTGCAAAAAAGTGTCACACACAACGACATCGCTAACAAGGCCGGATGTGCGTCCCCAACACCGTGACCCCGACGATATCTCGTTAGCGATATCGTGTGTAAATGGGCCTTTAGGTTAGGAAGTTATTATGCTAAGCTTGTCTGAAGAGATGTGTTTCTAATGTACGTTTAAAAACTTGGGGGCTGGATATTAGTCGCATTCTTTGGGGTAGTGCATTCCAGAAAACTGGCGCGGCACGAGAAAAGTCTTGGAGACGGAGGTGTGAGGTTCGTATTATGGACGAGGTTAGTCTAAGATCATTTGCGCAATGAAGGGGGCGGGTGGCATGATAGAGATGAGGGATGAGATATATGGGGGTGCAGAGCTGTGGAGAGCTTTGTGGGTGAGGGATATGAGTTTGTATTCTGTAGCTGATAGGTCGCCAGTGCAGTGACTGGCACAAGGTGGAGGCATCGGTGAAGCCATATTATACAGTCCCCTGGGGTCCTCTGATACAGCGGCCATTGGAGCAGATCTCGGCCCCTTACGGCCTTACCTGGGGAAGCTGCTCCCGATCAGTATCCGGCCCAGTGGGTACTTCTTCCCCGCGGCCGTCACCGGAGGGCTCACTTCAAGGTTTCCAAAGGAGTCCAGGCTTGTGACCTCCGAGGAAGCTGCAACTCTTGTAACGTAGCCAAAATCTGGTCCCTGGAAGTGCAAAGAGAACATCGGTGACCGTGTCTCAGGCGGTGTGCGCACCGTGCGCTTCTGATGCAGATTTTGACACATCCTTATCTTTATGCCGTAAAGTCAATGAGAATCCTGCGGTGCTGGGCAAACTTTGCTTATTTTTTCCTTGCAGATTTGGTGCAGAAAATAATCTGCAGCATCCATTGTTGGTGCGTTTTTTAGCCCTTTCACCCACTGACTTCATTAAGAAAAAGGCAACAAAAAAACCCCACGGCAATAGGGGGAGCCGAACAGATCAACGGGGGAAGGGGGGGGGGAATGACGATCCATCACACTCAACATGGCAGCTGCTAAGCCCAAAGCTTGGCTGCGGGGAGAGAAGTGTCGGCTCCTGGCCCCGGACCCGGGATCGACACCCGAGACCACTTTCCATTACAGATTGAGATTAATCGACCGTCAGCTTCCATTAAACTGTAAGACAACCTGCAAAATGCCCGGGACGTGTGCCCAGAAAACTCCGGCTACCGGATCCTGCACAGAATGGCCGGGTGACGACTGACGCTCCAGACATGGCCAAATATACCGCGCCTATAACACCCAGAGCCCGAGGAAACATAAGAGGCAGCAACCGCGCTCTACACCGTCCAATCACCACTTCATCAATGGGACCCAACGCTAGTCATAACTGGAGAACCGGCGTCAGCATCGCTCATCACACTTACCAGCAGTTCCCGAATAGGGAAGTCCTTCAGTTCTCCGTCTCGGGGGGAGTCCAATACGACCGGGAAACTTTTGTGTGGAGCGTGAATGTATCCGAACTCCATCTCGTCCTGTGGGTGGGGGGGACATGCAGAATTATTATATATTTACTACCGTACTGGGGCCGCACCGATCCCTCGCCACACCGATCCCTCGCCACACCGGGGGCCGCTCCGATCACTCCCCACACCGATCCCTCCCCACACCGGGGGCCGCACCGATCCCTCCCCACACCGATCCCTCGCCACACCGGGGGCCGCTCCGATCCCTCCCCACAACGGGGGCCGCACCGATCCCTCCCCACACCGGGGCCCGCACCAATCCCTCCCCACACCGGGGGCCGCACCGATCCCTCGCCACACCGGGGGCCGCACCGATCCCTCCCCACACCGGGGGCCGCACCGATCCCTCCCCACACCGGGGGCCGCACCGATCCCTCCCCACCCCGGGGGCCGCTCCGATCCCTCCCCACACCGGGGGCCGCACCGATCCCTCCCCACCCCGGGGGCCGCTCCGATCCCTCCCCACACCGGGGGCCGCACCGATCCCTCCCCACACCGGGGGCCGCACCGATCCCTCCCCACACCGGGGGCCGCTCCGATCCCTCCCCACACCGGGGGCCGCTCCGATCCCTCCCCACACCGGGGGCCGCTCCGATCCCTCCCCACACCGGGGGCCGCTCCGATCCCTCCCCACACCGGGGGCCGCACCGATCCCTCCCCACACCGGGGGTCGCATCACACAGACCTGCATCCAGCGATCCCCGCGGTTCACATACTCGAAGCAGATCTGGATCTTGTACTTGGCTTCGCTCACCAGGTTCTTGATCTCCTTCAGGAAGAGGTAGTTGTCCTTCACGCTGCGGGGAGAGAGGGGACACAATGTTGGGAGTGTAACTCCTGGAGCCGGGACCCTCTGAGAGGCGCTGCTCGTTACCTGCAGACATAGACCTCTATGGGCTCCAGCGTGTTGGGAGTCAGGATCAGCGGCGCGATTCGGAACGTCACCACGTCTGTGAATATGGGGGTCTCAGGAATTCCCTACGAGCAAAGCAGAACAGAGGATGGGGGTCCACACCATGGCCAAGCCCCTGCTTAATTATAACTCCTGCTCATCCTGAGCCTCCTGCTTCATGAATGTAACAAAGGCCGAGGGTTAATGTCACTGCACAGATGTCACCCGGGGTCTGCGGAGAGGTGGGCGATACTTTTGGATACGCTTCTGAGAGCCCCCTCTCTAAGAAGCGTGGATCCTGGCAGCCGCTGGCATGGCCGCTGATTATGTTGTTAGCACCATTAGAAACAGAGAGGAAACTTAACCCAAGGAGCGCGAAACGCGCCGCGATCCGGTTACTGGACTCAAGTGGCCCCCACCAGTGTCTATAAATGGAGGGTAACAGAATAGAGACCCCCCCCCCATAGCTGCACATGGGCACTGCCCGCGGCCTCCACCAGCGTCTACATATGGAGGGTAACAGAATGGAGTTCCCCCCATAGCTGCACATGGGCACTGCCTGCGGCCCCTTCCAGTGTCTATATGTGGAGGGTAACAGAATGGAGTTCCCCCCCCCCCCATAGCCGCACATGGGCACTGCCCGCGGCCCCCACGAGCATCTATATATGGAGGGTATCAGAATGGAGACCCCCCCCCCCCCCCCCCCCCCATAGCTGCACATGGGCACTGCCCGCAGCTACTCTGCATTCAGAGTCTATTCATCTATGTGGACACTAATCTGGACCATGGTGTGCACCCCCAGGGTATAAGATCTGGCGGCTGTATCGCCCGCAGGGTGATGAGGATTACTGGTTAGTGGCAGAGCAGGTACCTCCGCCCGGGTGTTACCTCCACCTGGCTCTCCAGCAGACTGGCCCTGATGGTCACCAGTCCATTAAATCCGGCATCCGGAAAGCGCAGTCCTTCCACGTAGAACTCCAGCTCCCGGGTGCCGGTGTACCGCGCCTTGTAGAAGAGCTTCTCTCTGCCCAGCACGTGCGTGTACACTTTATCTGCCCGGAGAAAGCACAGGAGTCACAGGACGCCTCCTCTGCGTTGAGGGACACACAGACACTGTACATATATTCACCACAGCAGCTGATGCTGCGAGATTTGTGCAGAGCGTCTGCTCTACGGTCACATCCACACATCTAGTCACATTTGCGAAACGTCTGTGCAGCACGTGGATTATACACAGCATGGCTACATGCACAGTATATGAGCACTGTCTACACACACCGCTCTGCTGTATATACACACACCTCTGCCACACAAACACACACACACACACACTGCTATGCTGTATATACACACACACACACACACTGCTCTGCTGTATATACACACACACACACTGCTATGCTGTATATACACACACACACACACACACTGCTCTGCTGTATATACACACACACTGCTCTGCTGTATATACACACACTGCTCTGCTATATATACACACACACATACACACACACACACCGCTTGGCTGTATATATACACACATCTGTGTGTATAGCAGAGATGTGTGTACACCACTGTTCAAACATTTGGGGTCACCAGACCATTTTGTCTTTTCCATGAATCTCCTCCTGTTATTTATCAGATGAGCTGCATAGTGAATAGAGAATCTCGTGCAGACAGTGATGAGGTCAAAAATAATGACTATTACATGAAATAATAATGTCCTCTTCACACTTGGCTTTCGGCACAGATCGTTCCTTTGCACAATTCCAGCTTTGCAGATCTTTGGCATTCTAGCTGGTAATGTGCGGGGGTAATCTGAAGATATTTCCCCCCTCCACAAGTTGGATTGGTTGATGGACACTTTTTTGGTACCAAACGGTCAAGCTGCTCCCACAACAGCTCTATAGGGTTGAGGTCTGGTGACTGAACAGCTCTATAGGGTTGAGGTCTGGTGACTGGGCCACTCCATTACAGATAGATACCAGCTGCCGGCTTCTTCCCTATATAGTTCATGCAGAATTTGGAGGTGGCTTTTGTTCATTGTTCTGTTGTAGGATGAAATTGGCTCCAATCAAGCGCTGTCCACATGGTATGGTATGGCATTGTAAAATGGAGTGATAGCCTTCCTTATTCACAATCCCTTTTACCTTGTACAAATATCCAACTTTACCAGCACCAAAACAACCACAGACAATCACATTACCTCCACCATGCTTGACAGAGGGCGTCAGGCACTCTTCCAGCATCTTTTCAGTAGCTTTTTGCATCTCACAAATGTTCTTCTGTGTGATCCAAACACCTCACACCTCGATTGGTCTGTCCATAACACTTTCTCCAATCTTCCTCTGTCCAATGTCTGTTCTTTTGCCCATATTAATCTTTTCCTTTTATTAGCCAGTCTCAGATATGGCTTTTTCTTTGCCCCTCTGCCCTGAAGGCCGGCATCCCGGAGTCTTCACTGTAGATGGTGACACTGGTGTTTTGCGGGTGCTATGTAATGAAGCTGCCAGTTGAGGACCTGTGAGGCGTGGATTTCTCACACTAGAGACTGTAATGTCCTTGTCTTGTTGCTCAGTTGTGCAGCGCGGCCTCCACTTCTCTCTACTCTGGTTACAGCCTGTTTGTGCTCTCCTCAGTTGTGCAGCGCGGCCTCCACTTCCCTCTACTCTGGTTACAGCCTGTTTGTGCTCTCCTCAGTTGTGCAGCGCGGCCTCCACTTCTCTCTACTCTGGTTACAGCCTGTTTGTGCTCTCCTCAGTTGTGCAGCGCGGCCTCCACTTCTCTCTACTCTGGTTACAGCCTGTTTGTGCTCTCCTCAGTTGTGCAGCGTGGCCTCCACTTCTCTCTACTCTGGTTACAGCCTGTTTGTGCTCTCCTCTGAAGGGAGTAGTACGCACCATTGTAGGAAATCTTCAGTTTCTTGGCAATTTCTCACATGGAATATCCTTCATTTCTAAGATCAAGAATAGACTGTCGAGTTTCACAGGAAAGTTCTCTTTTTCTGGCCATTTTGAGAGTTTAATGGAACCAACAAATGTAATGCTCCAGATTCTCAACTAGCTCAAAGGAAGGTCAGTTTTATAGCTTCTCTAATCAGCAAAACTGTTTTCAGCTGTGCTAACATATTTACACAAGGGTTTTCAAGGGATTTCTAAACATCCATTAGCCTTCTAACACAGAAAACACAATGTAGCATTAGACACTGGAGCGGTGGTTGTTGGAAATGGGCCTCTATACAGCTATGTAGATATTGCATTACACACCAGACGTGTGCAGCTGAATAGTCATTTACCACATAACAATGTATAGAGGGGATTTCTGTGTAATGTAATGGGAGCTGCATTGAAAAAAATAAGGAAATATCTAAGTGACGCTAAAGTTTTGAACTGTAGTATATATACAGCTGAGGTGTGTGCGCGCATATAGCACACTGCTCTGCTATACACATACACACACACACACACACACACACACACACACACTCCACTGAGACAGACATGGAAAGAGCAGGTGTCAGACAGTTACTATCCCGGGCAATGCCGGGTATTGCAGCCAGTAGTACATGCAAGCGGTGGTTACACGGCCTCCGCGCGGTGCGGTCACACAGGTCCTGATCGCCGCTCGCCCCTAATGTGCTCTCTGCTAATAGCTCATTAGTTCAGCCTTTGTGTCAAGTGTGAGGGCACTAATATACATTCCTGCCCGGCCGCCGGCCAGCAGCCACTTGTTGTACTAGGATCGGATGTCCAGAGCGGCAGTAATGAATGTTCCACAGCCTCTCGGGGGATCAGGTTCAAGAGCTCGGGATTTCTGGAGATGCCACTTCAAGAGGCGCAGAAACTTGTCATTGTCAACTGGTCTCTACTGTGTAACATTGCCGGGGGAGGGGGTGTACAAGAGGATATTACCCCCAGTGTACAGCACCATATAATGCTTCACTTACCACTGTCCTCTCCTCCACTCACCTCCAGAGCTGCAATCACTATTCTACTGTTACATTGTGTCTTATCCTCCTGTCACCTCCAGAGCTCGTCACTATTCTCCCGTTATATCGTGTCTTATCCTCCAGAGCTGCAGTCACTATTCTCCCGTTATATCGTGTCTTATCCTCCAGAGCTGCAGTCACTATTCTGCTGTTACATAATGTCTTATCCTCCAGAGCTGCAGTCACTATTCTGCTGTTACATCGTGTCTTATCCTCCAGAGCTGCAGTCACTATTCTGCTGTTACATCGTGTCTTATCCTCCAGAGCTGCAGTCACTATTCTGCTGTTACATCGTCTTTTCCTCCAGAGCTGCAGTCACTATTCTGCTGTTACATCGTCTTTTCCTCCAGAGCTGCAGTCACTATTCTCCCGTTATATCGTGTCTTATCCTCCAGAGCTGCAGTCACTATCCTCCCGTTATATCGTGTCTTATCCTCCAGAGCTGCAGTCACTATTCTGCTGTTACATAATGTCTTATCCTCCAGAGCTGCAGTCACTATTCTGCTGTTACATCGTGTCTTATCCTCCAGAGCTGCAGTCACTATTCTGCTGTTACATCGTCTTTTCCTCCAGAGCTGCAGTCACTATTCTGCTGTTACATCGTGTCTTTTCCTCCAGAGCTGCAGTCACTACTCTGCTGTTACATCATGTCTTATCCTTCAGAGCTGCGGTCACTATTCTGCCGTTACATCGTGTCTTATCCTCCAGTCACCTCCAGAGCTGCAGTTACTATTCTGCTGTTACATCGTGTCTTATCCTCCAGAGCTGCAGTCACTATTCTGCTGTTACATAATGTCTTATCCTCCAGAGCTGCAGTCACTATTCTGCTGTTACATCGTGTCTTTTCCTCCAGAGCTGCAGTCACTACTCTGCTGTTACATCATGTCTTATCCTTCAGAGCTGCAGTCACTATTCTGCTGTTACATCATGTCTTATCCTCCAGAGCTGCAGTCACTATTCTGCTGTTACATCGTGTCTTATCCTCCAGAGCTGCAGTCACTATTCTGCTGTTACATCATGTCTTATCCTCCAGAGCTGCAATCACTATTCTACTGTTACATTGTGTCTTATCCTCCAGAGCTGCAGTCACTATTCTGCTGTTACATAATGTCTTATCCTCCAGAGCTGCAGTCACTATTCTGCTGTTACATCGTGTCTTTTCCTCCAAAGCTGCAGTCACTACTCTGCTGTTACATCATGTCTTATCCTTCAGAGCTGCAGTCACTATTCTGCTGTTACATCATGTCTTATCCTCCAGAGCTGCAATCACTATTCTACTGTTACATTGTGTCTTATCCTCCAGAGCTGCAATCACTATTCTGCTGTTACATCGTGTCTTATCCTCCAGAGCTGTAGTCACTATTCTGCTGTTACATCGTGTCTTATCCTCCAGAGCTGCAGTCACTATTCTGCTGTTACATAATGTCTTATCCTCCAGAGCTGCGGTCACTATTCTGCTGTTACATCATGTCTAATCCTCCAGAGCTGCGGTCACTATTCTGCTGTTACATCATGTCTAATCCTCCAGAGCTGCGGTCACTATTCTGCTGTTACATCATGTCTAATCCTCCAGAGCTGCGGTCACTATTCTGCTGTTACATTGCAGCTTATCCTCCAGAGCTGCGGTCACTATTCTGCTGTTACATCGTGTCTTATCCTCCAGAGCTGCGGTCACTATTCTGCTGTTACATCGTGTCTTATCCTCCAGAGCTGCGGTCACTATTCTGCTGTTACATCGTGTCTTATCGTCCAGAGCTGCGGTCACTATTCTGCTGTTACATCGTGTCTTATCCTCCAGAGCTGCGGTCACTATTCTGCTGTTACATCGTGTCTTATCCTCCAGAGCTGCGGTCACTATTCTGCTGTTACATCATGTCTAATCCTCCAGAGCTGCGGTCACTATTCTGCTGTTACATTGCAGCTTATCCTCCAGAGCTGCGGTCGCACACTGAATTGCACGATGTGACTCGGCTGGGGTTTTTGGCGGCGGTGCCGCGGTCGGTGGCGGCTCACCGTGCAGGTAGAAGATGCCCAGGTTCGGGGCATCAGTGGCGGAGATGTACAGCAGCAGGTGGTATCCTGTGGGCAGTTTTTCAGGGCCCTGGATTCGGAGCACCATCTTCGACATGTCCAGGAGATCTGTGGGGGACACGGGGGGGGTTCAGTGCTGCGCCCCCTCTGTACACGCAGCGGCCCAGGACCGTCACTCACCCATCTTGGACAGCACAATGTTATCTCCTCCGTCCACCGTGCGGGAGAACATGCTGTCCTTGTCACAGTTCACCAGCAGGATGGCGCCCTGACCCTCCGGACCCCAGGACCAGCCCGCCTGCAAGAGAAGACAGGCGGGGGGGGTCAGAGGGAGCAGGGGTCCGACAGCGCACACAACCAGATCATCATCACACGGTCCCTGCTCATTATGCTAAGAATACTGCTCTCTGTTATCAGCCAGTATTGGGGGAGAGGCAAGTTCAATCCATTACTCCCTGTTATCAGCCATTACTGGGGGAGGAGACTGTAGGACGGGTGAGTACAGTCTATTACTCCCTGTTATCAGCCATTTCAGTCCCCAAAGTGCCCTGAGTCCCATTTGATTGGTCCCCAGCCAGGTTATTCCAGCTCTGACCACCCATCATCCTCGCTGTTCGCCATTTACCTTCTGTGGGTTGTTTTTTTCGACTTTTCCATCCCGGTCGGCATCAACATCCAGGGACAGTTCTGATGAGACAATAGACAGAGGTTAGACAGAAGCGGGGGCGGCCGAGGGTGTGATAATCCGGCATATTAGATCAGACTCCGCCCCCTGTATTATGTCTCCTCTGATAATCCAGCATATTGGATCAGACGCCGCCCCCCTGTACTAGGTCTCCTCTGATAATCCAGCATATTGGATCATACTATGCCCCCTGTACTAGGTCTCCTCTGATAATCCGGCATATTGGATCATACTATGCCCCCTGTACTAGATCTCCTCTGATAATCCGGCATATTACATCAGACTCCGCCCCCTGTACTAGGTCTCCTCTGATAATCCAGCATATTGGATCAGACTCTGCCCCCTGTACTAGGTCTCCTCTGATAATCCGGCATATTACATCAGACTCCGCCCCCTGTACTAGGTCTCCTCTGATAATCCAGCATATTGGATCAGACTATGCCCCCTGTACTAGGTCTCCTCTGATAATCCGGCATATTGGATCAGACTATGCCCCCTGTACTAGGTCTCCTCTGATAATCCGGCATGCTGGGGCAGAAAATGGCTAGAAGGTTGGAGGAGTGTTTAAACTAGGAATGGGGGGCGAGGGTATTCACTTTATAGAAGGGGAATGTAGTGCAGATAGTGACCAGGCACAAGTAATGAAATTGGGGGTGGTACGGGGGGAAGGGTTAGGACAGTTAATACAGTAAGCATGACTGATGGACTAGTGAATTGCGCTCCTGGTAATCTAATAAATAAGACACCACACACTGCGTGACATGGATTAAAATTTTGGCCACAGCAGCCCTTTATTTTAATAAGAAAAAACATCAATAAGAAAAAACAAGATTATCGGCCCAGAGATGTGGTTGTTATAAATCCCAGCCCCATATCCCCCTCCGCCGTGTACACCTAGCTCAAGGGGGAATCTGGGTATACCCCTTGATCATTTTCCTTGTGTCCGCTGAGCTCCTCCCCAGGGACCCATCTATTCCACTGTCCACTGAGCTCCTCCCCAGGGACCCATATTCCACTGTCCGCTGAGCTCTGGCCCAGGGACCCCATTAAAAACATAATTCTCCAACCAACAAAGAGGGGGTTTAAACAACCACATCCCGCCGCCGCCAAATGCTGCTGTAACATACAATATTAAAATGTTAATACAATATTAATATGTTGATATGACATTGTCAATTTGGATACATTACTGATAACAATTAATACAATACGATACAATACTAATAATGTTGATAAAATACCGATGATGTTGAATACCAATAACATTGTTAGAATATTGACAGTGTTGCAAAGTCCTGATATTGATACATTTCCCTTTTTTATAGGGAGGGTGGGTGGGACAACTGCTGGTTCAGTCTTTGAGTCCAGGACAAAGGAATGACACCTTAACATGGGACCTATTTCTTATATGGCCCCTGCCCCCATCTCTCCTCCTGCTCGCTCACCCCCACCACCACATTCCTTAGGTAAAAACCCCCATCCCTTACTCCTTAACCCTTTCCTGGATCTATCACTGCCTCAGTCATGTACGTTACGTCTATCTGCCTTCACTCTGCTTGACTGATGGACTAGTGAATTGCGCTCCTGGTAATCTAATAAATAAGACACCACACACTGCGTGACATGGATTAAAATTTTGGCCACAGCAGCCCTTTATTTTAATAAGAAAAAACATCAATAAGAAAAAACAAGATTATCGGCCCAGAGATGTGGTTGTTATAAATCCCAGCCCCATATCCCCCTCCGCCGTGTACACCTAGCTCAAGGGGGAATCTGGGTATACCCCTTGATCATTTTCCTTGTGTCCGCTGAGCTCCTCCCCAGGGACCCATCTATTCCACTGTCCACTGAGCTCCTCCCCAGGGACCCATATTCCACTGTCCGCTGAGCTCTGGCCCAGGGACCCCATTAAAAACATAATTCTCCAACCAACAAAGAGGGGGTTTAAACAACCACATCCCGCCAAGACTCGCTCTTGTGACACCTTACAAGAGTGAGTTCCTCCACAACTTAATGGCTCGTTCTACTCCTTCTTGTATTCCCAACATCCATATATCAATGCCAATGTCATTAAGATGTACCTTATCATCTCTCCAAAAATGTTCCTTTGTATTTTCCAGCATCTGGTGACGTATGGCCACCCCTCCGTTTTCCAACACAAATTTTGTTATTTTTTTTATTAACCTTTATCCTTGTATTATTGATGCGAGCCACTGATCGCGCTGTTCTCCACATTTGTCTAGCTACTATATCCGACCAGACCACCACTGTTTCTGGGTAAGACCTCCATAAATTCAACATATCAAGCTTTATGTTCCTAACTAAATGTCTTGATGTTCTTATTGCTAAATCATTACCACCTAAATGGATAAGTAAGACGTCCGGGGGGCGGTAGAACTCCACATGATACTGGATTTCTTTTAACAGCTGATGCCACTGCATTCCCCTCTTTCCTATCCATGTCACCCGTGCCAAGGAACTGGGCAACCCCAACTGTTTGCCATTAGGCCTGACTGCTGCACGTAAGGCCCCCCAAAAAACAAATGAATGTCCCATGATCCAAACCAGGCATTGCTGTTCAGCTAAAACAAAAAACAAAAACACAATTATCACACAATTATCTAAATGAAGACACAACTACTATAGGATTACCACAATGTACACATATATATACATGTACGCCATTTATAATAAATGTAATCGAATGTAACTCTTAAATCTGCTCGATTCCCATCTCCCGATTTTTTTAACTATGTCAGGCTCTAAGCCCCATCTAGCAGCTTCTGTGGCTGCTCCTATCCTAAATGAGTGTGAAGTGAATGCATTTGGAGACTCTCCCAATATTGTCAGGCATTTTTTAAGAACTGCTGTGAATTGAAATTGTGACAATGACTTACAATCCTCATGAATTAGTAATGAACCTTGGATATTTGGCCTTCTTGAGACATAGTTTCTAAAACAGATGACCGGGCAGGCCCTGGACCCGCTTAAAGGAAACAATGTGATCCATTTTCCTCTACCCTGTTGATCAGTTTTTGACTTTGCCAGAAAACATTCTAATCTGTCTGTGTACTGATGCACGTCCTCGTCTTGTAGACCCCCACTTCTGGTGGAGCTACTCGCCACCAACTCGCTGATTCTAAAAGCGCCAAAAAAGGCCAGTGTGAATGCACAACTAAAGAGAAACACTTCAAAGGGACTGCTCCAGACTCGGCCTAGTACACTCAGTATCTGCTGCAATAACTGGAAAGAAATCGGACGCCGTTTATCTCTGGTCTTCTTACAACTTTTCCTGTAACCCTTTAGGGCCTGCTTAACTAAAAAATGCTTTGTGTAATCAGTGAAGTCGTGCAACTTAAACCAAAAAGCTAATCCAGACATTTTACTATCAATACTGGACAATGAAGTACCATCCACAAAGGCCCTGCTAATGTAAAATAACAACAAGGAAACATTGTCATGTACACTGGCATCATGTGCCACTAGAGCACACAAGTCTTCCCATTCCCTCCATGCTGACTGGTACCTCTGCCATGTGCTTACACCCACAGACCGTTCTATCAGAGCGTATGCGGTGTCACTGGCAGTGACCACAGAAAATCCGGACACTTCTTGCCTTGTACCTCTGCCATCGGGGCTAACGAACGGAATCTGTCCCACTGAAAACGAGACAGAGCATCAGCCACAGAATTGCAAACACCGGGGACATGCACAGCTGTAATCTGACAATTTGACTTTAAACAGCGCAGCACTAGATGACGCAGCAACGTAACAACAGGCAGGGAAGAAGCTGATTGTTTGTTGATGACTTCTACAACTCCCAAGTTATCACAATGAAATCTCACTTTTCGGTTTTGGAAAATATTGTACCAAATTTCACAAGCAACCACTATGGGGAACAATTCAAGGAGTACTAAGTTTCGTGTTAACCCATTGTTTCTCCAACTCTCTGGCCACCTATCTGCACACCACTGTCCCGAACAATATGCACCAAAACCAGTTGACCCCGCTGCATCAGTGTGGATGTCTAGATCAAAATTTGAAACCGGTGGTCTGATCCACAATGACCTCCCATTAAACTCTATTAAGAACTGTTCCCATACCGCCAGATCGTCCTTTAATGTTCTAGCCAGCCGCACAAAGTGATGTGGAAAGGTTATGCCTGAGGTAGCTGCAGCTAGGCGCCTACAAAAAACTCTACCCATTGGAATAATGCGACACGCAAAGTTCATTTTCCCTAACAGCGATTGTAGATCCTTTAATCTGATCTTACGGTGAGATCTAGCTTCTCTGACTGCCTCCAGCAGATCACTGACCTTGTCATCCGGTAATCTGCACTCCATTGCTTCACTGTCAATCAAAATTCCTAAAAACTTGATAAGTGTAGACAGGCCTTCTGTTTTATCTGATGCTAACGGTACTCCAAAACACTTAAAAACCGACTGAATCGCTGCCAATAATGAAGCACAAACAAATGACTTTGGTGGACCAATACATAGGAAATCATCTAGATAATGCAGGACAGAACGCACGCCGGCTTCCTTCTTTACTACCCACTCCAAAAATGTGCTAAATGATTCAAACAAGGAGCATGAGATGGAGCAGCCCATGGGTAAACACAAGTCTACATAAAACCTGCCACTGACAACCCAAGAGATGGAAGCTTTCTGGATGGACTGGTAGAGTCTAAAGGCAGCTTCAATGTCTGTTTTTGCCATTAAAGCTCCTCTGCCGTACTTCTGTAACCATGCAATCGCTGTATCAAATGAAGTATACGAGACTGTGCAAAGTTCCTGATCGATTCCATCATTAACTGAGCTTCCATGAGGGAAGGACAGATGATGGATCAGTCTAAACTTATTGGGTTCCTTCTTTGGGACCACCCCCAATGGAGAGACCCTTAAGTTTTCTATTGGCATTTTGGGGAATGGGCCTGCCATGCGGCCCAGGTCAATTTCTTTGTTTAGTTTTGTGGAGACAATGTGAGAATATGTATAGGCTGAAGCAAGGTTACGAGAACAGGTTAATGGGCCCGAAGTAGATGGGATCTTAAAACCTTCTGAGAAACCCTCCCCCAGCAATTGTGCTGCTTTTCTATCTGGGTACCTGCTTAGATAGCCCACCATCTCCCCGAGTCTAATTGGGGTTTCCCCCTTTTTGGTTAATCTCTGCTGTTGGGGTTTTATTTCGTGTAAAGCATTTTGATAGGCTATGGTTTCCACTACAGAAGGTGCATTCATGTTTGTACCTGCATGTGTTTCCGAATCTGCACTGGCTATCATTGAACTGCCAGTAGCAACCTTTTCTGTTTGCTGCCGACAATCCGATTGCTGATGATCTGCCGACATAGCCCTGAAAGGGCTGATTAACCCCACGTGGCGCTGTCATGAGACGCATCCATAAACTAATATCTTTGTGATCCCAACGAATCCCTTGGCGACCAGCCTTTCGTTGGCGAAACTGCTCATCATAGCGCAGCCATGCTAAACCTCCATACACACGGTGCGCCTCCCCGATAGAATTCATGTAACAAAATAAGGCAGAGCAATGTTCAGGAGTTTTTTGGCCTATTACACTTGCTAATATGGCAAAAGCCTGGAACCAATTGCTAAATGTTTGGGGGATGAGACAATACCGTCCTTCTTGTTCCTCTCTTTTCCTCTCATCAAACCTTACTCTATCCAAGTTATATTTTTCTAAGGGCAATAATGAAAATATTTCCACATATTCGTCGGCCCAAATCTTCTCCCTAACCTCCTGTTTCAAATGAATTCCTAGAGGACCCTCAAAACATACATATAATTCTCCTTTTGCTGCATCAGATAATGTAACCCCTTGTGAAGTTACTGCGTCCTCCTGTGTGTCTGGATCAGCACACGACTGACTTACCACCTCCGATGTCCGGCGACCATTCCCGCACCATGCAGCAATAGGAGAAGAAGTTATGGGTAAGCTAGACTGACTCAAAGCCTCCTTAACCCCTGACACTAATTGCTGTACTACTGAATTAAGATCCCATCCTACATTGCCGGGAACTGCACCCCCAACTGCGCCCACTGGATTCATTACAGGTGTTGTTACACTAGATATAGGACAAGAAAAAGTGTTCTCACCAATACCTGGCTGCGTCCTAGGTTGACCAGCCGTTCGTGACGTATTAGTTATAGTCTCTACAGCCCCTCCATTATTGAAGTGCTGCGTGCTGCTGCCCTCTAGTGGGCAGTCGTTATCTGTGTCATAGTCATTGTCTGGAATCTCTTCTGAGTCTTGTAGCTGTAGATTTCTTGCCGGACTCATATCCTGAGCCGGCCGAAGAAGTCTTTGTCTGGTTAAAGTACTTTTGCGCAGTTGTCTTTTTGGATTCCTGCCACTCCTCGTGTAATGAGAACCCGGATCCGGAAATGTTGTGTGTCCTAAGCCCGTCCCCCCGTGTTGGTTTATTTCCTGGGGTAAGGCCGTATGATGTCCTCTAGAATGATGCAAAGTTTGTTGAGGAAGTTCTAAGGATTCATGGTGGGCTGTGGTCACGTCAGTTGTAGCTTGTGTGGCTGCTTCTCTGGCTGGCACCTCAGTAGAGCTGGACTTTCTCCTTGCACTTCTTGGTGTCTCTCTGGTTAGATGGTCGGGCTCTTTTCTCTGTCCTTTGTTATTCTTGTACTGTAATTTCCTTCCTGGTTTGTAAGCAGGATCAGAGGCCGTGCTGCGCTTTGCTCTTTTCCTAGAGGTAACGGAAGGACTTATGATCCTATTGTGAGTCCTATTGGCCATTTCAGAAGTTAGTCTCTCAGGAGGTCTTGATCTTCTTAGAGTTTGATGTTCAGAAAGTTCAGAAGGGACAGATGCTGTATCCCGGGCATTCTTCAGCAATTCGTCTAGCTGGGCCTGAATCCATTCGGGCCTACATGTCAAAGCCGCGGCCTGAACGCTCTTCAGCAAGGCATCCATACTGCTGGTTCAGTCTTTGAGTCCAGGACAAAGGAATGACACCTTAACATGGGACCTATTTCTTATATGGCCCCTGCCCCCATCTCTCCTCCTGCTCGCTCACCACCACATTCCTTAGGTAAAAACCCCCATCCCTTACTCCTTAACCCTTTCCTGGATCTATCACTGCCTCAGTCATGTACGTTACGTCTATCTGCCTTCACTCTGCTGGAATACAGGTACAGAGTCATACGTAACGTGCATGTACACTAATGCCCGAAGCCTCACAAATAAGGTGGAGGAATTAGAATTAATATTGTTGGAAGAAAATGATGATATAGTGGGGATATCAGAGACATGGCTGAATGAGAGCTATGACTGGGCTGTTAATTTACAGGGTTATAGCCTATTCAGGAATGACCGTACAAATAAGCGAGGGGGAGGGGTGTGTCTATATGTAACATCATCCTTAAAACCCATCCTGCGTGACAACATATGTGAGGGTGCTGAGAATGTAGAGTCCCTATGGGTGGAGATAAGGGGGGGGAGAATGAATAATAAAATACTGATAGGGGTGTGTTATAAGACGCCGAATATTATGGAAGAGGTAGAGAATCTCCTCATAAAGCAAATTGATAAAGCAGCGAGTCTCGGAGAGGTAATTATTATGGGGGACTTTAACTATCCTGATATAAATTGGGGAACAGAAACTTGCAGTTCCAGCAAAGGAAATAGATTTTTGATAACAATGAAAGATAATTACCTTTCACAAATGGTACAGGACCCCACAAGAGGGGGAGCACTACTAGACCTTGTACTAACCAATAGGCCAGACCGCATATCAAATATACAAGTTGGGGGTTACTTGGGGAATAGTGATCACAAAATAATAAGTTTTCATGTATTCTTTAGTAAGATGTCTAGTAGAGGGGCTACAAGGACACTAAACTTCAGGAAAGCAAATTTTAAACGGTTGAGAGATGATCTTAGTGCAATAAACTGGGATGATGTATTAAGTAATAAAAGTACACAAAGCAAATGGGAGACTTTTAAGAGCATCCTGAATAGGGCTTGTGCAGAAAATATACCCTATGGGAACAAACATGCTAGAAATAGGAGGAAACCCCTGTGGCTAAATAAAGCTGTAAGGGAAGCAATAAAAGAAAAACAGAAAGCCTTAAAAGAATTAAAGAGGGTAGGTAGTGATGAGGCATTATATAATTATAGAAAATTAAATAAAATATGTAAAAAGCAAATTAAGTTAGCTAAGTTTGAGACAGAGAGACTCATTGCGAGAGAAAGTAAAAATAATCCTAAAATATTCTTTAACTACATAAACAGTAAAAAACTGAAAAGCGATAGTGTTGGCCCCCTTAAAAATAGTCTTGGTGAAATGGTGGAAGGGGATGAGGGTAAAGCCAACCTGCTGAATGACTTTTTTTCTACGGTTTTTATACAAGAAAATGCCATGGCAGATGACATGACCAGTGATACCATAAATTCACCCTTGAATATTACCTGCTTAACCCAGCAGGAAGTACGCCGCCGCCTCGAAATCACTAAGGGTGACAAATCTCCGGGCCCGGATGGCTACACCCCAGAGTACTACAGGAATTGAGTTCTGTGATAGATAGACCATTATTTTTAATCTTCTCAGATTCCTTAATAACAGGGTCGGTACCGCAGGACTGGCGCATAGCAAATGTGGTGCCAATATTCAAAAAGGGGACAAAAACTGAGCCGGGAAATTATAGGCCGGTAAGTTTAACCTCTACGGTTGGTAAAATCCTTGAGGGTTTCTTGAGAGATGCTATACTGGAGTATCTCAAGAAAAATAACCTTATGACAGAGATCAACATGGGTTTATGAGGGATCGATCCTGTCAAACTAATTTGATCAGCTTCTATGAAGAGGTAAGTTCAAGCCTGGACCAGGGAAATGCAGTGGATGTTGTGTATATGGACTTTTCAAAAGCTTTTGATACGGTGCCACACAAAAGGTTGTACATACAATGAGAATAATGGGGATAGGGGAAAATATGTGTAACTGGGTTAAAAACTGGCTCAGTGATAGGAAACAAAGGGTGGTTATTAATGGTACGTACTCGGACTGGGTCTCAGTTCATAGTGGGGTACCACAGGGGTCAGTATTGGGCCCGCTTCTTTTCAACATATTTATAAATGACCTTGTTGGGGGCATGCGGAGTAGAATTTCAATATTTGCAGATGATACTAAACTCTGCAGGGTAATCAATACAGAGGAGAATAATTTTATATTACAGGGAGATTTATGTAAATTGGAGGATTGGGCTGAGAAGTGGCAATTGAAGTTTAATGTAGATAAATGTAAGGTCATGCACTTGGGTAGAGGAAATAAAATTTATAATTATGTACTTAATTGTAGAACACTGGGTAAAACAGACACAGAAAAAGACTTGGGTGTATGGGGGGATGGTAAACTTCACTTTAGTGGACAGTGTGAGGGTATGTGCGCACGTTGCTTTTTACCTGCTTTTTTGCTGCTTTTTCTTCTGCGCTGTTTAATGCCAAAATGGATGTGTTCTTCTATTCAAGCAAAGTCTATGGGAATTTGGGTTTCTTGTTCACACTATGTTGTTCAAAATGCTGCCTTTTTGTGGCAGAACTTTGGTCAAAAACTCAGCTTTGCAGTGCAAAACCCAAATGGCAAAAACAATTGACATGTTGCTTCTTTGAAAAGCTGAGTTTTTGACCAAAGTTCTGCCACAAAAAGGCAGCATTTTGAACAACATAGTGTGAACAAGAAACCCAAATTCCCATAGACTTTGCTTGAATAGAAGAACACATCCATTTTGGCATTAAACAGCGCAGAAGAAAAAGCAGCAAAAAAGCAGGTAAAAAGCAGGTAAAAAGCAACGTGCGCACATACCCTCAGGCAGCTGCTGCCAGGGCTAATAAAATAATGGGATGTATTAAAAGAGGTATAAGTGTTCATGAAAAAAATATAGTTCTACCTCTGTACAAGTCACTAGTGCGACCGCACTTATATACTGTGTACAATTCTGGTCACCGATATATAAGAAGGATATAGCTGAACTGGAGAGGGTGCAGAGAAGACCACCAAGATTATTAGAGGAATGGGGGGGCTGCAATACCAAGACAGGTTATTAAACTTGGGGTTATTTAGTCTGGAAAAACGAAGGCTTAGGGGGGATCTAATCACAATGTATAAATATATGAGGGGACAGTACAGAGACCTTTCCAAAGATCTTTTTACACCTAGGCCTGCGACTGGAACACGGGGGCATCCGCTACGTCTTGAGGAAAGAAGGTTTAATCATAATCACAGACGAGGATTCTTTACTGTACGAGCAGTGAGACTATGGAACTCTCTGCCGCATGATGTTGTAATGAGTGATTCACTACTAACATTTAAGCAGAGCCTGGACGCCTTTCTTGAAAAATATAATATTACCAGTTATGTATATTAGATTTTATGACAGGGTATTGATCCAGGGAACTAGTCTGATTGCCGGATGTGGACGAAGGAAGGAAATTTTTCCCCATTGGAACTTGTTTGCCACATTGGGTTTTTTTTGCCTTCCTCTGGATCAACATGTTAGGCTACGGGTTGAACTAGATGGACTTAGAGTCTCCCTTCAACCTTAAAAACTATGATACTATGATACTATGGATCAGACTATGCCCCCTGTACTAGGTCTCCTCTGATAATCCGGCATATTGGATCAGACTCCGCCCCCTGTACTAGGTCTCCTCTGATAATCCGGCATATTGGATCAGACTCTGCCCCCTGTACTAGGTCTCCTCTGATAATCCAGCATATTGGATCAGACTACGCCCCCCTGTACTAAGTCTCCTTTGATAATCCGGCATATTGGATCAGACTACGCCCCCCTGTACTAAGTCTCCTTTGATAATCTGGCATATTGGATCAGACTCCGCCCCCTGTGCTATGTCTCCTCCTAGTTTTCTACTGTCATCTGATAATCCGGCACCTGTCAGAAGCGTCTTGTGGGCTCAACCCCTCCCCCGACACTGGAGGGTCCGCGTCATCTGCACTTAGTGGAACCTGATGTGACGCACTCGTCTCGCCGCAGGACACATCGGGGGGTCAGATTCCGCCCCTCCCCCACCAGAGGATGGATTCTCAGGTATCGCCCGCCGCCGCCGCTCGCCCCAATAAATAACGGGTCCCTGCGTCATGGTGGGCTCACAGTGGCGGGTCCCTGCGGTCATGGTGGGCGCTCAGTGGCGGGTCCCTGCGGTCATGGTGGGCTCACAGTGGCAGGTCCCTGCAGTCATGGTGGGCTCACAGTGGCGGGTCCCTGCGGTCATGGCGGGCTCACAGTGGCGGGTCCCTGCAGTCATGGTGGGCTCACAGTGGCGGGTCCCTGCAGTCATGGTGGGCTCACAGTGGCGGGTCCCTGCAGTCATGGTGGGCTCACAGTGGCGGGTCCCTGCAGTCATGGTGGGCTCACAGTGGCGGGTCCCTGCAGTCATGGTGGGCTCACAGTGGCGGGTCCCTGCAGTCATGGTGGGCTCACAGTGGCGGGTCCCTGCAGTCATGGTGGGCTCACAGTGGCGGGTCCCTGCGGTCATGGTGGGCTCACAGTGGCGGGTCCCTGCGGTCATGGTGGGCTCACAGTGGCAGGTCCCTGCGGTCATGGTGGGCTCACAGTGGCGGGTCCCTGCAGTCATGGTGGGCTCACAGTGGCGGGTCCCTGCGGTCATGGTGGGCGCTCAGTGGCGGGTTCCTGCGGTCATGGTGGGCTCACAGTGGCAGGTCCCTGCAGTCATGGTGGGCTCACAGTGGCGGGTCCCTGCAGTCATGGCGGGCTCACAGTGGCGGGTCCCTGCGGTCATGGTGGGCTCACAGTGGCAGGTCCCTGCAGTCATGGTGGGCTCACAGTGGCAGGTCCCTGCAGTCATGGTGGGCTCACAGTGGCGGGTCCCTGCAGTCATGGCGGGCTCACAGTGGCGGGTCCCTGCGGTCATGGTGGGCGCTCAGTGGCGGGTCCCTGCGGTCATGGTGGGCGCTCAGTGGCGGGTCCCTGCGGTCATGGTGGGCTCACAGTGGCAGGTCCCTGCAGTCATGGTGGGCTCACAGTGGCGGGTCCCTGCAGTCATGGTGGGCTCACAGTGGCGGGTCCCTGCGGTCATGGTGGGCTCACAGTGGCGTGTCATCATGGCGTGCTCATCGGCCAGCAGATACATTACAGGGATCTATATTTATGTCCCATGTGACTGGCCCTTTAAATCATCCGGTTCTGGTATGGGGTCGGGCTGCGCACATTCCGGTGATGGAGGATTCCCTCCTTGTGCCGCGATATTCCTGGCGGAGACTGATTTATGGTTCACTGGAAGCCGCCAGTACGAGGACATTCCTGCCGCAACGTCCTGTGACCGCAACCCTCAAAATATCCACGAGCCGCACCGACCAGAACTGACCGTCACCACTGTGCCCCCGACTGATCACATGACCCCACCATAAACATGGCGGCCAGGAGCCACGGACAACGGCAGAGACAAAGCTCCAAAACCACAAAACCCGTAATCTGCCACGACTTGATGCAAACGTACCAATCCCGGTAAGGTAAACCCCGGCCTTGTCCACCGGAGCATCCGACCCCTTCCCATAATAAGTGAAGGTGATCTGGAAAGAAAGAAAGAAGTCACCAACAGGAGCCGGAATGTATGTACACACTGCAGAATAGTGAGTGCAGCTCTGGAGTATAATGCAGGACAAGTAATGTAATGTATGTACACAGTGACTGCCCCAGCAGAATAGTGAGTGCAGCTCTGGAGTATAATACAGGAGGTAACTCAGGATCAGTAATGTAATGTATGTACACAGTGACTGCCCCAGCAGAATAGTGAGTGCAGCTCTGGAGTATAATACTGGAGGTAACTCAGGATCAGTAATGTAATGTATGTATACAGTGACTGCCCCAGCAGAATAGTGAGTGCAGCTCTGGAGTATAATACAGGAGGTAACTCAGGATCAGTAATGTATGTACACAGTGACTGCACCAGCAGAATATTGAGTGCAGCTCTGGAGTATAATACAGGAGGTGACTCAGGATCAGTAATGTAATGTACACAGTGACTGCACCAGCAGAATAGTGAGTGCAGCTCTGGAGTATAATACAGGAGGTAACTCAGGATCAGTAATGTAATGTATGTACACAGTGACTGCCCCAGCAGAATAGTGAGTGCAGCTCTGGAGTATAATACTGGAGGTAACTCAGGATCAGTAATGTAATGTATGTATACAGTGACTGCACCAGCAGAATAATGAGTGCAGCTCTGGAGTATAATGCAGGACAAGTAATGTAATGTATGTACACAGTGACTGCCCCAGCAGAATAGTGAGTGCAGCTCTGGAGTATAATACAGGAGGTAACTCAGGATCAGTAATGTAATGTATGTACACAGTGACTGCCCCAGCAGAATAGTGAGTGCAGCTCTGGAGTATAATACTGGAGGTAACTCAGGATCAGTAATGTAATGTATGTATACAGTGACTGCACCAGCAGAATAATGAGTGCAGCTCTGGAGTATAATACAGGAGGTAACTCAGGATCAGTAATGTATGTACACAGTGACTGCACCAGCAGAATATTGAGTGCAGCTCTGGAGTATAATACAGGAGGTGACTCAGGATCAGTAATGTAATGTACACAGTGACTGCACCAGCAGAATAGTGAGTGCAGCTCTGGAGTATAATACAGGAGGTAACTCAGGATCAGTAATGTAATGTATGTACACAGTGACTGCACCAGCAGAATAGTGAGCGCAGCTCTGGAGTATAATACAGGAGGTAACTCAGGATCAGTAATGTAATGTATGTACACAGTGACTGCACCAGCAGAATAGTGAGTGCAGCTCTGGAGTATAATACAGGAGGTGACTCAGGATCAGTGATGTAATGTATGTACACAGTGACTGCACCAGCAGAATAGTGAGTGCAGCTCTGGAGGATAATACAGGAGGTAACTCAGGATCAGTAATGTATGTACACAGTGACTGCCCCAGCAGAATAGTGAGTGCAGCTCTGGAGTATAATACAGGAGGTAACTCAGGATCAGTAATGTAATGTATGTACACAGTGACTGCACCAGCAGAATAGTGAGTGCAGCTCTGGAGTATAATACTGGAGGTAACTCAGGATCAGTAATGTAATGTATGTATACAGTGACTGCACCAGCAGAATAATGAGTGCAGCTCTGGAGTATAATACAGGAGGTAACTCAGGATCAGTAATGTATGTACACAGTGACTGCACCAGCAGAATAGTGAGTGCAGCTCTGGAGTATAATACAGGAGGTAACTCAGGATCAGTAATGTAATGTATGTACACAGTGACTGCACCAGCAGAATAGTGAGTGCAGCTCTGGAGTATAATACAGGAGGTAACTCAGGATCAGTAATGTATGTACACAGTGAGTGCAGCTCTGGGGTATAGTACATCCCCCATGGTGTAGTGTGGCGCGGTGTTACCTTGCCATCGTTGGTCTCGGTGCTTGGCTCCGTCATCCTGAACTCCACCATCGTCCTCTGGGACAGCGGCCATAGCTTCTCCCCGTTCAGCACCTTCTGTTGGGAGGGGTCGCTGTTCACAACTTCAATCTCGATATTGGGGGAGTTTCGGAAGCTGAACCACTTACACTCTGACGGAGCCCCCCTGTGCAGAGAAGAGACGTTGTGAGGTGCAGCCCCCATAATACTCCCAGGAGCGGCTCCTGACGTCTGTACGAGAGCTCTGCTTGCTGTCAGTGAATTGGAGGCCGGTGGTTGAGCGCTCGGTCTGTGCAGATAATCACACTCTGCACATCAACACAACTGTTTATTCACTTACAGCAAGCGGAGGATGTGGAGGAGCGGCGCCTCAGCCCATCGCACAGGAAGGCTATGTTCACACAGGGCGTTTTTGCAGGGTTTTTTAGCTTGGTTTTATGCAAATCCACGCTCATAATTTGCTGCCCTCACCGTCCCAGCAAAGTCTGAGATTCCAGAAATCTCTGCGCACACAGACAGCATCTGCGGTGTTTCCCTGACGGTTTTGTCACCCTCTTGGTTCTTGTCCATTCTTCTCAGCGGTTCTGTCTGGTTTTTTACCCTAGTGACGGGTGCATTCACAGATACCCTGGGTCTAACTGGGTCAACTGATCCAGGGTATCTGGCCGGACGCCGGTCTGTGGGACCAGAAGCCGACACTTAAAAATGATGGTGGAAAGGATCGGGGGATTGGAGCGGGCGCGCTATACTTACCGATCACCAGCGCGGCTCTACACTGCTCCCGCGGCCCTTCCTTCACTTCCCGGGCCGCTCATTACCTTCATTGCATATTCACTGCTTTCCCCGCCCACCAGAGTCTGTGATTGGTTGCAGGCAGACACGCTCCCAGCCTTTGTAACAACGTCCGACTGCAACCATCATAGACGCTGTCTGCGAGTCTATTGTACAGTGAAAAATAGAAATTGGCGTAGGGTCCCCCCATATTATGATACCCAGCAAAGATAAAGCCACGGCTACAGTTTGCAGCCACCAGCCGTGTGCTTATCTTAGCTGTGTATCAAAATAAGTGGGACACCATGCGGTTTATTATTTCAATTAAAAAAAACAAAACAAGCATGTGGTCCCCCGGCCCCCCCCCCCCCAATTTTGATACAAAGCCAAGATAAAGCCCGACAGCTGAGGGCTGGTATTCTCAGCCTGGGGAGACCCAAGCTTAAAATTGCCACCCGGGATTCTCACATCCATTAGATGCGACAATCCCAGCACTTTGCCATCGCACCAGGGCAGTCGGGAGGAGCCAGGTAATCGGGGTAATATCAAGGCTGAATCGCAGCTTACAGCTGCCACTAAGCCCTAGATTGGTAATTACACAGGTGTCTATGGGACCTCCCCATCATTAATCTGTAAGTGAAATTACACCGAAAAAAATCCTTTATTTCAAATAAAATACAAAAAAAACTCCTTTCACCCCTTTATTAACCCCCAAAACACCCCTGCAAAGAAACTCCAACGTAATGCACACGAGGTCCCACGACAATTCAGCTCTGCTACATCGGAATCTCACAGCGCCATAAAACAAGACTGTGAGCTCCAGAGAATGAATGAGCCGCGATCAGCGGTGACGTCACTCAGGTGATTTGCGGTCACAGCTGCAGATACCTGTGACCGTACATAGCCTGAATGAGGTCACCGCTGACATGCATATAGCAGAGCTGAATCGTCATGGGATTCCATCACCGGAATGTGCGCAGCCCCTGACCCCATACCAGAAACAGATGATTTAAAGGGCCAGTCACATGGGACATAAATATAGATCCCTGTAATGTATCTGCTGGCCGATGAGCACGCCATGATGACACGCCACTGTGAGCACGCCACTGTGAGCCCACCATGACCGCAGGAACCCGTTATTTATTGGGGCGAGCGGCGGCGGGCGATACCTGAGAATCCATCCTTTGGTGGGAGAGGGGTGGAATCTGACCCCGCGATGTGCCCTCCGGCGAGACGAGCGCGTCACATCAGGTTCCACAAACTGCAGATGACACGGACCCTCCAGTGTTAGGGGAGGGGTGGAGCCCGTGAACCACTTCTGACAGGTGCCGGATTATCAGATGACCATAGAAAACTAGGAGGATACATAGTACAGTTGGGCGGAGTCTGATCCAGTATGCCGGATTATCAGAGGAGACCTAGTACAGGGCAGCCGGGGTCTGATCCAATATGCCGGATTATCAGATGACCGTAGAAGACTAGGAGGAGACGTAGTACAGTTGGGTGGAGTCTGATCCAATATGCCAGAGACATAGTACAGGGCGGCCTGGGTCTGATCCAATATGCCGGATTATCAGACGAGACCTAGTACAGGGGGCCGGAGTCTGATCCAATATGCCGGATTATCAGATGACCGTAGAAGACTAGGAGGAGACGTAGTACAGTTGGGCGGAGTCTGATCCAATATGCCAGATTATCAGATGACCGTAGAAGACTAGGAGGAGACGTAGTACAGTTGGGTGGAGTCTGATCCAATATGCCAGATTATCGGAGGAGACATAGTACAGGGTGGCCTGGGTCTGATCCAATATGCCGGATTATCAGACGAGACCTAGTACAGGGGGCCGGAGTCTGATCCAATATGCCGGATTATCAGATGACCGCAGAAGACTAGGAGGAGACGTAGTACAGTTGGGCGGAGTCTGATCCAATATGCCGGATTATCAGATGACCGTAGAAGACTAGGAGGAGACGTAGTACAGTTGGGCGGAGTCTGATCCAATATGCCGGATTATCAGATGACTGTAGAAGACTAGGAGGAGACGTAGTACAGTTGGGCGGGGTCTGATCCAAGATGCCAGATTATCAGATGACTGTAGAAGACTAGGAGGAGACGTAGTACAGTTGGGCGGAGTCTGATCCAATATGCCGGATTATCAGATGACTGTAGAAGACTAGGAGGAGACGTAGTACAGTTGGGCGGAGTCTGATCCAATATGCCGGATTATCAGATGACTGTAGAAGACTAGGAGGAGACGTAGTACAGTTGGGCGGGGTCTGATCCAAGATGCCGGATTATCAGATGACCGTAGAAGACTAGGAGGAGACGTAGTACAGTTGGGCGGAGTCTGATCCAATATGCCGGATTATCAGAGGAGACCTAGTACAGGGGGCCGGAGTCTGATCCAATATGCCGGATTATCAGATGACCGCAGAAGACTAGGAGGAGACGTAGTACAGTTGGGCGGAGTCTGATCCAATATGCCGGATTATCAGATGACCGTAGAAGACTAGGAGGAGACGTAGTACAGTTGGGCGGAGTCTGATCCAATATGCCGGATTATCAGATGACTGTAGAAGACTAGGAGGAGACGTAGTACAGTTGGGCGGGGTCTGATCCAAGATGCCAGATTATCAGATGACTGTAGAAGACTAGGAGGAGACGTAGTACAGTTGGGCGGAGTCTGATCCAATATGCCGGATTATCAGATGACTGTAGAAGACTAGGAGGAGACGTAGTACAGTTGGGCGGGGTCTGATCCAATATGCCGGATTATCAGATGACTGTAGAAGACTAGGAGGAGACGTAGTACAGTTGGGCGGGGTCTGATCCAAGATGCCGGATTATCAGATGACCGTAGAAGACTAGGAGGAGACGTAGTACAGTTGGGCGGAGTCTGATCCAATATGCCGGATTATCAGATGACTGTAGAAGACTAGGAGGAGACGTAGTACAGTTGGGCGGAGTCTGATCCAATATGCCGGATTATCAGATGACTGTAGAAGACTAGGAGGAGACGTAGTACAGTTGGGCGGAGTCTGATCCAATATGCCGGATTATCAGATGACTGTAGAAGACTAGGAGGAGACGTAGTACAGTTGGGCGGGGTCTGATCCAAGATGCCGGATTATCAGATGACCGCAGAAGACTAGGAGGAGACGTAGTACAGTTGGGCGGAGTCTGATCCAATATGCCGGATTATCAGATGACCGTAGAAGACTAGGAGGAGACGTAGTACAGTTGGGCGGAGTCTGATCCAATATGCCGGATTATCAGATGACTGTAGAAGACTAGGAGGAGACGTAGTACAGTTGGGCAGAGTCTGATCCAATATGCCGGATTATCAGATGACTGTAGAAGACTAGGAGGAGACGTAGTACAGTTGGGCGGGGTCTGATCCAAGATGCCGGATTATCAGATGACCGTAGAAGACTAGGAGGAGACGTAGTACAGTTGGGTGGAGTCTGATCCAATATGCCATATTATCGGAGGAGACATAGTACAGGGCGGCCTGGGTCTGATCCAATATGCCGGATTATCAGACGAGACCTAGTACAGGGGGCCGGAGTCTGATCCAATATGCCGGATTATCGGAGGAGACATAGTACAGGGCGGCCTGGGTCTGATCCAATATGCCGGATTATCAGACGAGACCTAGTACAGGGGGCCGGAGTCTGATCCAATATGCCGGATTATCGGAGGAGACATAGTTCAGGGCGGCCTGGGTCTGATCCAATATGCCGGATTATCAGACGAGACCTAGTACAGGGGGCCGGAGTCTGATCCAATATGCCGGATTATCAGATGACCGTAGAAGACTAGGAGGAGACGTAGTACAGTTGGGCGGAGTCTGATCCAATATGCCAGATTATCAGATGACCGTAGAAGACTAGCAGGAGACATAGTACAGGGGGATGAAGTCTGATCTTATATGCCGGATTATCAGATGACAGAAGATGACTAGGGGGCGGAGTCTAATCCAATATGCCGGATTATCAGATATCCAAGAAAAACCTAGTAAGAGACATAGTAAAGGAGAGTGTATTTTGTATTTTATTTCAAATAAGGATTTTTTCGGTGTTTATGTTTACTTCTTGTCATTTATTACAGATTGGTGATGGGGGGGGGTGTCTCAGACGCCTGCATTACCAATCTAGGGCTTATTGGCAGCCATGTTAGCTGCCATTAACCCCTGTTACCCTGATTGCCACCGCACCAGGGTAATCGGGAAGATCCGAGTAAAGTGCTGGGATTGTCGCATCTTCAGGCTGCTTCTTTTAAGGTGGGGGGAGCCCAATAAGCATAGGTCTCCCCAGCCTGAGAATACCAGCCCCCAGCTGTCAGGCTTTATCTTAGCTAAATATCAAAATTGGGGGGGGGGGACCTCATGCTGTTTTTTTTAACTTATTTATTTAAATAATAAAGAAATAGTATGCGGTTCCTCTTATTTTAATACATAGCCAAGATAAGCGCAGGGCTGGGAGCTGCAGCCTGTAGCCAGGGGCTTTATCTGTGCTGGTATCATAATACGAGGATACCCTACATCAATTTTTATTTATTTATTTTTCACTATATAATAGACCCACAGACCAGGTCTGTGATTGGTTGCAGTCAGACGCTGTCGCACAGGCTGGGGGCGCATCGGACTGCAACCAATCACAGACGCCGGTGGGTGGGGAAAGCAGTGAATATGCATGAGGCTAATGAGCGGCCCCAGAAGTAGGAGGGCCCATGGGAGCAGGTACAGTTTAGCCTAGAATGTACGGGCTCCCTCCAGGTTAGTGGGCGTGACCAACTGGGTTAGTGCCAAGGGCAGCCACTCAGGTACCTTTTAACCCCCGCGGGTCTGGACTTGGTCCGGCCATAACAGAAGTGCAAAAAACCCACTGTAAAAACACCATAAAAGCGTGGCCAAAAAACTACCAAAAACGCAGAAAACCACCAGGAGACTTCTGCCACAAGATCAGATTTTGGTCAGGAAAAAAACGCCCTGTGTGAACATAGCCTAAAGGTCAGTGCCTTCTCCCATTTCTCGTGTGTTGCACCTGGTGACATTTTGTGTCACCGTCCACGGCCGGACAAGCAATGAACTATTTACAGATTAGCAGTGAGATGGGAGCGACATTCTGTGCACGCAGCGTCCTGGACATAACCCGGGTCCCTGCGCCTCGCTCCCGGCTGGCGGTACTCATCCTATAATCTGCTGTTCCCAGGGCCCATCCCGGGGGGCACGACTTCAGGTTGGGAGTCCGCTCCCACCACACTGACATTCCGGCTACGGCGCCTCTGAGATTGCAAAAAAAAAAATAAAACAATGTGCATCCGGGGCCACGGACTGAACAACAGGAGCGGGAAACAGATTCCTTAGGGACGAGTCCCTGGGCGATCATATCTGTTGTCACACAGCTTTCCCAGCATCGGATGTGGGAGTTTTGGGACATAAGTGTCGGCTTCACATTTACCAGGGATTTCTCACCCATCCACAGCTCTGTGCCTGACAGGCGTGAAAGTCAGAGCGCCTGGCAGGCAAAGAGGGTCAGAGTGCCTGGCAGGCGTGAAAGTCAGAGTGCCTGGCAGGCGTGAAAGTCAGAGCGCCTGGCAGGCAAAGAGGGTCAGAGCGCCTGGCAGGCAAAGAGGGTCAGAGTGCCTGGCAGGCAAAGAGAGTCAGAGTGCCTGGCAGGCGTGAAAGTCAGAGTGCCTGGCAGGCGTGAAAGTCAGAGTGCCTGGCAGGCGTGAAAGTCAGAGCGCCTGGCAGGCAAAGAGGGTCAGAGCGCCTGGCAGGCAAAGAGGGTCAGAGCGCCTGGCAGGCAAAGAGGGTCAGAGCGCCTGGCAGGCAAAGAGGGTCAGAGCGCCGGGCAGGCAAAGAGGGTCAGAGCGCCGGGCAGGCAAAGAGGGTCAGAGCGCCGGGCAGGCAAAGAGGGTCAGAGCGCCGGGCAGGCAAAGAGGGTCAGAGCGCCGGGCAGGCAAAGAGGGTCAGAGCGCCGGGCAGGCAAAGAGGGTCAGAGCGCCGGGCAGGCGAGGAGGGTCAGAGCGCCAGGCAGGCGAGGAGGGTCAGAGCGCCTGGCAGGCAAAGAGGGTCAGAGCGCCTGGCAGGCGAGGAGGGTCAGAGCGCCTGGCAGGCGAGGAGGGTCCTCTCATTACCCAGTCCCTGATACAGATATGTCCATGTGACACCCAAATCTCGCTGCAATCTATAAAGAGTGTGAGAAACCTGCGAGATCCTCCGAACAAGTCCTAAGATGTCTGGAAGGGTCCGGGGAGGAATGTCTGCAGCCCCCGCCCGGGGGACAAGTGGGAACAAGCCGTAATAACTGAGCCGGAGGAGGGTCGCCGCCGTACCGTCTCCAGAACACGCGGGTGACCGTTATTAAAGGGGAACCCCGGAAATCTACAGACTGTACAGCGCTCCACAGCGCCATCATGATGAAGACCGTTACTCTTGTGCTCTTCTATGGACGGCGTTTCCGTAGTTCTGGATTTCGCCTCCGCCTGGCGCCCGGTGCGAGGACACGAGAGATGGGCACAGGCCGGCGTTACGTCGCCACATCGTAACCTCGTGTTTTGTAAATCGACCTTTACGAGCTCCAGTGAGTCAGAAAAGATTCCAGGACCCCCGCCCAGAGCCGCCGGCACCATCTCATCCGCTGTGGGACCAGTCCGGACAACCCCTCCTGCAGAAGAAGAAGATGGAGCTGCTCCGGGCACCACGATGGACCGTCCCGCTGCTGCTCGAGGACATCAGCCACTGGCATCTCTGCAGCTTTGGGCAATGACCCAGATGTGCGGCACAGCCGGGGGCTCCGGCCACAATATGGATTATACCCAACAGCAATCGGGGGCTCCCCGGCCCTGGCTGGCCACTTCGGTCACCCCCACAGATCCGTCCAGTGTCATCTGGACCCCTCACTCCTGCAGACGTCCGTCCAGTGATGACCACCGCGGCCCCCATAGACCGGTACATGACCCATCTCCGCTCCTGCTCGCAGAGACGTCCCGGCAGCAGGTGAGGGGCGCTGTGACTTTTCGTTGGCCCCTCTTCCCCCATTACCTTCAGTCCCTGGACCCCGTACTAAATAAACATGGATAATGGCCGCTCTGGCCGGGGAGAAGGCACTTAGGCCTAAGCCCTACAAATCCTTAGAAGGTTATTCCTCTGGGCCGCTCCGCGCGTCTCTGAATATCCCCCTCCAGGTGCCGAGAGCCATCGCTCCACGGAGATTACCCTGTCACAGCTGCTCCGCCGCGGACATGTGCCAGGCACGGACTGGCTGCAGGCGATCGTCTGCGGACAATCGTCTGTGCACTGACCGCCACGCAGTATGAAGCACGGGCATAAGCCTGTACTATTCAATACGGCGGCCCCTGTGCCCGAGGGAACAATGGAGGGAATTAACCCTTGCAGGTCTCTACTATTAAACCATAACCTTTACTATGAGAAATTCACCACATTTCCCCCCGCGTCACTCACCAATCGTCACCTAATGTCTGATCGCACCAGCACAGTGAGCTCACTGATGGATCCTCAGTTCACCCATTCAGCAGCCAGCAAAACACAGCACAACACACTATAGAGAGCAGAGGAGGCAACAACTGTAATATAAGGGGACTGCAATCTATTACTCCCTGTTATCAGCCATTACTGGGGGAGGAGACTGCAATCTATTACTCCCTGTTATCAGCCATTACTGGGGGAGGAGACTGCAATCTATTACTCCCTGTTATCAGCCATTACTGGGGGAGGAGACTGCAATCTATTACTCCCTGTTATCAGCCATTACTGGGGGAGGAGACTGCAATCTATTACTCCCTGTTATCAGCCATTACTGGGGGAGGAGACTGTAGGACAGGTGACTACAATCTATTACTCCCTGTTATCAGCCATTACTGGGGGAGGAGACTGCAATCTATTACTCCCTGTTATCAGTCATTACTGGGGGAGGAGACTGCAATCTATTACTCCCTGTTATCAGCCATTACTTGAGGGAGGAGACGGCAAGACAGGTGACTACAATCTATTACTCCCTGTTATCAGCCATTACTGGGGGAGGAGACTGTACTCACCTGTCTTGCAATCTATTACTCCCTGTTATCAGCCATTACTGGGGGAGGAGACTGCAATCTATTACTCTCTGTTATCAGCCATTACTGGGGGAGGAGACTGTAGGACAGGTGAGTACAATCTATTACTCTCTGTTATCAGCCATTACTGGGGGAGGAGACTGTAGGACAGGTGACTACAATCTATTACTCCCTGTTATCAGCCATTACTGGGGGAGGAGACTGTAGGACAGGTGAGTACAATCTATTACTCTCTGTTATCAGCCATTACTGGGGGAGGAGACTGTAGGACAGGTGACTACAATCTATTACTCTCTGTTATCAGCCATTACTGGGGGAGGAGACTGTAGGACAGGTGAGTACAATCTATTACTCTCTGTTATCAGCCATTACTGGGGGAGGAGACTGTAGGACAGGTGAGTACAATCTATTACTCTCTGTTATCAGCCATTACTGGGGGAGGAGACTGTAGGACAGGTGACTACAATCTATTACTCCCTGTTATCAGCCATTACTGGGGGAGGAGACTGTAGGACAGGTGACTACAATCTATTACTCTCTGTTATCAGCCATTACAGGGGGAGGTGACCACAGTAGTAAGTGCCCGCAGCATATACAGTACATATAGTGCTGGGCGCTCCTCACACGGTGTCCGCTCTGATACATTGTAGCGGTCCTCCTGCCGGTGGAATTAGTGACGCGTTCACACAATGTATTTCTTCTGATGTTTTCCAAAACTACAATTCAGATGCATAATGTGAACAGACCCCAGACACGGCGATCAGAAGCTCTGAGCGTTTCCAATGCTTTATTTACATGGGACTGCAGTTTATATGCACTGACATTGTGTCGCGGGGAGGAGACGTGACCGGAGGTTTCCTGCGGAAATGACGACGTCCGAGTAACCGTCACTGCTACGGTATATGGTGCAATATTCTGCAGAGATGTCATCACTGGAGGAGCAGCAGCCGAGAAACCCGCGCGAGCGGCAGAGGAGGGAAGGATCGGCGGCTACTTCATCGCTAGGCCCCTGGCACTCGGCTTTCCCAGACTTCTGCACGGCAAACTCTCTCCAGACCCGGAGCGACTCAAGGAGCCCGACAACCGCGACACTAAGAAAGCGTAATGACGGGATCCGAGGAGCCGCCGGCGTATAATTACCAAGATATAACCGGAGCGTAATCCCTTCTATAACGCCATCCCCCGCTGTGCGCAGCGACGTCACGCAGTAATGTGCACTGTGTAGATTCAGACTAAAGGCAACAAAACCACAAAGATCACAAGTAAAAAAAGGAATAAAGAAGCACAAATCGGAAGGTGCAGCCCCCATGTGCCCCGTCACTGACGCCCTGCTGCCCTGCGTCACCTGGAACGGCTCCAGTGATCGGGGGCCTCGTCCACCCCGATTTATGGGGTCACCGGCTGTCATACAGTTGCCGTTTTGGTGCACAGCCTGACAGTGCAGAATATGGCAAGAAACCATCAACATTACTGTAAGACATGAAGATCAGTCAAGCTGGAAAACTGCTAGAACCTTGAAGGTATCCTCAATCACTTTTATGCAATTGGCTCTCACGAGGACTGTGCCAGGAAATGCTCTGCTGCAGAGGATAAGTTCATCAGAGTTCCCAACCACAGAACCGCACCTCTGATAACAACGCTCATAAATGCTGCACAGACAGGTCTGCATCAGAGGAGGCTGCGAGAAGTGGACTCTATAGAGGAATTGTTGGAAACTGAGGACCACAAACAAGATGAGGCTTGTATGGACCGAACAGCACAAGGACCGGACCTGGGATGTTTGGTACCAGCCGCCAGGTGTTTGTGAGACGCAGAGGAGCTGAGCGGAAACTTTCCACCTGTGCGGTGGAGACACCGGAGGCGATTTATTCCACACACAAGGCACATTACCAGCATGGTGGCCACAGCGACCTGCAGCCTCCGCCGTCCTGTCTGCACTCACTGGGATCTCTGCTGCAACAGGGCAAGGATGGAGGCTGCGTCTCAGGACACGGCCTCCACAATCACCGGCCTCACCCAACGGACGTAGCCTGAAGGCAAAGAGGCCGACAATCGCCGGGACAGAGTCCAGGTGCTGACCTGAAGAAGGCAAAGGAGGTGAAACGCTGCCACCAGGGGGCGCCAGGAGGAATCTGAGGGTCAACATGTTCTGGGCCACGTCACTGGTGATTCTTTACGCCTTGTTGGTGCCCGTCATGAGTGCTGCCTCTAGTCTGCATCTACAATGTGCACCTCCCAATAAGAACAAGGAAAACCACTGCACAAACAGGACCCGGACATATAACCACTACTGTATATACCACCACAGATAGACGCCTCCTGCAGTCCTATGTAACACCACAGATGCCTCCTGCAGTCCTATGTAACACCACAGATGCCTCCTGCAGTCCTATGTAACACCACAGATGCCTCCTGCAGTCCTATGTAACAATACAGATAGATGCCTCCTGCAGTCCTATGTAACACCACAGATGCCTCCTGCAGTCCTATGTAACACCAGATAGATGCCTCCTGCAGTCCTATGTAACAATACAGATAGATGTCACCTGCAGTCCTATGTAACAATACAGATAGATGCCTCCTGCAGTCCTATGGAACACCACAGATGCCACCTGCAGTCCTATGTAACACCACAGATGCCTCCTGAAGTCCTATGTAACAATACAGATAGATGCCTCCTGCAGTCCTATGTCACAATACAGATAGATACCTCCTGCAGTCCTATGTAACACCACAGATGCCTCCTGCAGTCCTATGTAACAATACAGATAGATGCCTCCTGTAGTCCTATGTAACACCACAGATGCCACCTGCAGTCCTATGTAACACCACAGATAGATGCCACCTGCAGTTCTATGTAACACCACAGATAATATAGTAGATGTCACCTGCAGTCCTATGTAACAGCACAGATAACACAGTGATATCTCTGAGTACAGATAATGTAGTAGTTGTCACCTGCAGTCCTATGTAACACCACAGATAACACAGTGATATCTCTGAGTACAGATAATGTAGTAGTTGTCACCTGCAGTCCTATGTAACACCACAGATAACACAGTGATATCTCTGAGTACAGATAATGTAGTAGATGTCACCTGCAGTCCTATGTAACACCACAGATAACACAGTGATATCTCTGAGTACAGATAATGTAGTAGATGTCACCTGCAGTCCTATGTAACACCACAGATAACACAGTGATATCTCTGAGTACAGATAATGTAGTAGATGTCACCTGCAGTCCTATGTAACACCACAGATAACACAGTGATATCTCTGAGTACAGATAATGTAGTAGAGGTCACCTGCAGTCCTATGTAACACCACAGATAACACAGTGATATCTCTGAGTACAGATAATGTAGTAGATGTCACCTGCAGTCCTATGTAACACCACAGATAACACAGTGATATCTCTGAGTACAGATAATATAGTAGATGTCACCTGCAGTCCTATGTAACACCACAGATAACACAGTGATATCTCTGAGTACAGATAATGTAGTAGATGTCACCTGCAGTCCTATGTAACACCACAGATAACACAGTGATATCTCTGAGTACAGATAATGTAGTAGATGTCACCTGCAGTCCTATGTAACACCACAGATAACACAGTGATATCTCTGAGTACAGATAATGTAGTGGATGTCACCTGCAGTCCTATGTAACACCACAGATAACACAGTGATATCTCTGAGTACAGATAATGTAGCAGATGTCACCTGCAGTCCTATGTAACACCACAGATAACACAGTGATATCTCTGAGTACAGATAATGTAGTAGATGTCACCTGCAGTCCTATGTAACACCACAGATAACACAGTGATATCTCTGAGTACAGATAATGTAGCAGATGTCACCTGCAGTCCTATGTAACACCACAGATAACACAGTGATATCTCTGAGTACAGATAATGCAGTAGATGTCACCTGCAGTCCTATGTAACACCACAGATAACACAGTGATATCTCTGAGTACAGATAATGTAGTAGATGTCACCTGCAGTCCTATGTAACACCACAGATAACACAGTGATATCTCTGAGTACAGATAATGTAGTAGATGTCTCCTGCAGTCCTATGTAACACCACAGATAACACAGTGATATCTCTGAGTACAGATAATGTAGTGGATGTCACCTGCAGTCCTATGTAACACCACAGATAACACAGTGATATCTCTGAGTACAGATAATGTAGTAGATGTCACCTGCAGTCCTATGTAACACCACAGATAACACAGTGATATCTCTGAGTACAGATAATATAGTAGATGTCACCTGCAGTCCTATGTAACACCACAGATAACACAGTGATATCTCTCTGAGTACAGATAATGTAGTAGATGTCACCTGCAGTCCTATGTAACACCACAGATAACAAAGTGATATCTCTGAGTACAGATAATGTAGTAGATGCCACCTGCAGTCCTATGTAACACCACAGATAACACAGTGATATCTCTGAGTACAGATAATGTAGTAGATGTCACCTGCAGTCCCATGTAACACCACAGATAACACAGTGATATCTCTGAGTACAGATAATGTAGTAGATGTCACCTGCAGTCCTATGTAACACCACAGATGCCACCTGCAGCCCTATGTCACACCACAGATAGATGCCACCTGCAGTCCTATGTAACACCAGATAGATGCCTCCTGCAGTCCTATGTCACACCACAGATAGATGCCACCTGCAGTCCTATGTAACACCAGATAGATGCCACCTGCAGTCCTATGTCACACCACAGATAGATGCCACCTGCAGTCCTATGTCACACCACACAGATGTCACCTGCAGTCCTATGTAACACCACAGATAGATGCCGCCTGCAGTCCTATGTAACAATACAGATAGATGCCACCTGCAGTCCTATGTCACACCACACATAGATGTCGCCTGCAGTCCTATGTAACACCACACATAGATGTCGCCTGCAGTCCTATGTAACAATACAGATAGATGTCGCCTGCAGTCCTATGTAACACCACACATAGATGTCGCCTGCAGTCCTATGTAACACCACACATAGATGTCGCCTGCAGTCCTATGTAACAATACAGATAGATGTCGCCTGCAGTCCTATGTAACACCACACATAGATGTCGCCTGCAGTCCTATGTAACACCACACACAGATGTCGCCTGCAGTCCTATGTAACACCACACACAGATGTCGCCTGCAGTCCTATGTAACACCACAGATAGATGTCGCCTGCAGTCCTATGTAACACCACAGATAGATGTCGCCTGCAGTCCTATGTAACACCACAGATAGATGTCGCCTGCAGTCCTATGTAACACCACAGATAGATACCACCTGCAGTCCTATGTAACAGCACAGATCACAGGGATTACCGGTGCACCCCCTTTTGGAGACCCCTCCATTCTGCACAGCTGTTGGGGGCCACTCACCCGCTGACGTCCAGGGCCAGGCCGCTGCCGAGCACACACACCGCCTGCACTCTCTGGCCGCGGCTCAGGCGCAGGGTCCGGTTCTCTCCCCTCATTCTGCCGGTCTCTCTGCACCTGCCGCCGCCGCCGCCGCCGCTCCTATCATCCCCGGCCGGAGCTCCGCCCCCTGTCACTCACAGCAGAGGGGCGGGGCCTCAGCCAGGAGCGGCTCCTGCAGATAAGTATAGACACTCCGAGAAAGGACAAGACAGTAATGTGAACAGCGCCAGAACGTGCAGCGCATCCAACATATATAATATCCAGCATATACAGTGCATCCAACATATATAATATCCAACACATACAGCGCATCATCATATACAGTGCATCATCATATACAGTGTATCCATCATATACAGTGCATCATCATATACAGTGTATCCATCATATACAGCGCATCATCATATACAGTGTATCCAACATATATAATATCCAGCATATACAGTGCATCCAACATATATAATATCCAACACATACAGCGCATCATCATATACAATATATCCAGCATATACAGCGCATCATCATATACAGTGTATCCAACATATACAGTGCATCATCATATACAGTGTATCCAACATATAGAATATCCAACACATACAGTGCATCCAACATATATAATATCCAACACATACAGCGCATCATCATATACAGTATCCATCATATACAGTGCATCCAACATATACAGTGCATCATCATATACAGTGCATCATCATATACAGTATCCATCATATACAGTGCATCATCATATACAGTGTATCCATCATATACAGTATCCATCATACACAGTGCATCATCATATACAGTGTATCCAACATATACAGTATCCATCATATACAGTGTATCCATCATACACAGTGCATCATCATATACAGTGTATCCATCATATACAGTGCATCATCATATACAGTGTATCCAACATATAGAATACCCAACATATACAGTGTATCCATCATACACAGTGTATCCATCATATACAGTATCCATCATACACAGTGTATCCAACATATACAGTGTATCCATCATATACAGTGTATCCATCATATACAGTGCATCATCATATACAGTGTATCCATCATATACAGTGTATCCAACATATATAATATCCAACATATACAGTGTATCCATCATATACAGTGCATCATCATATACAGTGTATCCATCATACACAGTGTATCCATCATATACAGTGCATCATCATATACAGTGTATCCATCATATACAGTGTATCCATCATATACAGTGCATCATCATATACAGTGTATCCAACATATAGAATACCCAACATATACAGTGCATCATCATATACAGTATCCATCATATACAGTGTATCCATCATACACAGTGTATCCAACATATACAGTGTATCCATCATATACAGTGCATCATCATACACAGTGTATCCATCATATACAGTGTATCCATCATATACAGTGCATCATCATATACAGTGCATCATCATATACAGTGTATCATCATATACAGTGTATCCATCATATACAGTGCATCATCATACACAGTGTATCCATCATACACAGTGTATCCATCATATACAGTGTATCCAACATATATAATATCCATCATATACAGTGTATCCATCATACACAGTGTATCCATCATATACAGTGTATCCAACATATATAATATCCATCATATACAGTGTATCCATCATACACAGTGTATCCATCATATACAGTGTATCCAACATATATAATATCCATCATATACAGTGTATCCATCATACACAGTGTATCCATCATATACAGCGCATCATCATATACAGTGTATCCATCATATACAGTGCATCATCATATACAGTGTATCCATCATATACAGTGTATCCATCATACACAATGTATCCATCATATACAGTGTATCCATCATATACAGTGCATCCATCATACACAGTGTATCCATCATATACAGTGTATCCATCATACACAGTGTATCCATCATATACAGTGTATCCAACATATATAATATCCATCATACACAGTGTATCCATCATATACAGTGTATCCAACATATATAATATCCATCATATACAGTGTATCCATCATATACAGTGTATCAAACATATATAATATCCAACACATACAGTGTATCCATCATATACAGTGTATCCAACATATACAGTGTATCCATCATATACAGTGCATCATCATATACAGTGTATCCATCATATACAGTGTATCCATCATATACAGTGTATCCAACATATACAGTGTATCCATCATATACAGTGCATCATCATATACAGTGTATCCATCATATACAGTGCATCATCATATACAGTGTATCCATCATATACAGTGTATCCATCATACACAGTGTATCCATCATATACAGTGTATCCAACATATATAATATCCATCATATACAGTGTATCCATCATACACAGTGTATCCATCATATACAGCGCATCATCATATACAGTGTATCCATCATATACAGTGCATCATCATATACAGTGTATCCATCATATACAGTGTATCCATCATACACAATGTATCCATCATATACAGTGTATCCATCATATACAGTGCATCATCATATACAGTGCATCATCATATACAGTGTATCCATCATATACAGTGCATCCATCATACACAGTGTATCCATCATACACAGTGTATCCATCATATACAGTGTATCCAACATATATAATATCCATCATATACAGTGTATCCATCATATACAGTGTATCCATCATATACAGTGTATCCAACATATATAATATCCAACACATACAGTGTATCCATCATATACAGTGCATCATCATATACAGTGTATCCATCATATACAGTGCATCATCATATACAGTGTATCCATCATATACAATGTATCCAACATATATAATATCCATCATATACAATGTATCTATCATATACAATGTATCCATCATATACAATGTATCCATCATACGCAATATATCCAACATATACAGTGCATCATCATATACAGTGTATACAACATATATAATATCCAACATATACAATACATCCATCATATACAATGTATCCATCATATATAATATCCATCATATACAATGTATCCATCATATATAATATCCATCATATACAGTGTATCCATCATATACAGTGTATCATTATATCTACAAGTGTGAGGAAAGTAACAAAGAAACAGAAGAGATAATAGATCACCAGAACAAAATGTAAAGTGACTGAAGAGGAATGTAAATCCTCAGTATTCAGTGACCGCCCGTCTCCTCTGTCCTCAGTATTCAGTGACCGCTCGTCTCCTCCGTCCTCAGTATTCAGTGACCGCCCGTCTCCTCTGTCCTCAGTATTCAGTGACCACCCGTCTCCTCCTTCCTCAGTATTCAGTGACCGCCCGTCTCCTCCGTCCTCAGTATTCAGTGACCGCCCGTCTCCTCCTTCCTCAGTATTCAGTGATCGCCCGTCTCCTCCGTCCTCAGTATTCAGTGATTGCTCGTCTCCTCCGTCCTCAGTATTCAGTGACCGCTCGTCTCCTCTGTCCTCAGTATTCAGTGACCGCCCGTCTCCTCCTTCCTCAGTATTCAGTGATCGCCCGTCTCCTCCGTCCTCAGTATTCAGTGATTGCTCGTCTCCTCCGTCCTCAGTATTCAGTGACTGCCGTCTCCTCAGTATTCAGTGACCGCCCATCTCCTCCGTCCTCAGTATCCAGTGACTGCCCGTCTCCTCCATCTTCAGTATTCAGTGACCGCCCGTCTCCTCCATCCTCAGTATTCAGTGACCGCCCGTCTCCTCCGTCCTCAGTATTCAGTGACCGCCCATCTCCTCCATCCTCAGTATTCGGTGACCAGCCGTCTCCTCCGTCCTCAGTATTCGGTGACCGCCCGTCTCCTCCGTCCTCAGTATTCAGTGACCGCCCGTCTCCTCCGTCCTCAGTATTCGGTGACCAGCCGTCTCCTCCGTCCTTAGTATTCGGTGACCGCCCGTCTCCTCCGTCCTCAGTATTCAGTGATCGCCAGTCTCCTCCATCCTCAGTATTCAGTGACTGCCCGTCTCCTCCATCCTCAGTATTCGGTGACCAGCCGTCTCCTCCGTCCTCAGTATTCAATGACCGCCCGTCTCCTCCGTCCTCAGTATTCAGTGATCGCCCGTCTCCTCCATCCTCAGTATTCAGTGACTGCCCGTCTCCTCCGTCCTCAGTATTCAGTGACTGCCCGTTTCCTCCATCCTCAGTATTCGGTGACCAGCCGTCTCCTCCGTCCTCAGTAATCGGTGACCGCCCGTCTCCTCCGTCCTCAGTATTCAGTGACTTCCCATCTCCTCCATCCTCAGTATTCAGTGATCGCCCGTCTCCTCCATCCTCGGTATTCGGTGATCGCCCGTCTCCTCCGTCCTCAGTATTCGGTAACCACCCGTCTCCTCTGTCCTCAGTATTCAGTGACCGCCCGTCTCCTCCGTCCTCAGTATTCGGTGATCGCCCGTCTCCTCCGTCCTCAGTATTCAGTGATCGCCCGTCTCCTCCGTCCTCAGTATTCAGTGACCGCCCGTCTCCTCCGTCCTCAGTATTCAGTGACTGCCCGTCTCCTCCGTCCTCAGTATTCAGTGATCGCCCGTCTCCTCCGTCCTCAGTATTCGGTGATCGCCCGTCTCCCCAGTCCTCAGTATTCGGTGAGCGCCCGTCTCCCCCGTCCTCAGTATTCGGTGACTGCGCGTCTCCTCCGTCTACAGTATTCGGTGACCGCCCGTCTCCTCCGTCCTCAGTATTCGGTGACCGCCCGTCTCCCCTGTCCTCAGTATTCGGTGACCGTCCGTCTCCTCCGTCCTCAGTATTCGGTGACCGCCCGTCTCCTCCGTTCTCAGTATTCGGTGACCGCCCGTCTCCTCCGTCCTCAGTATTCGGTGACCGCCCGTCTCCCCTGTCCTCAGTATTCGGTGAGCGCCCGTCTCCTCCGTCCTCAGTATTCGGTGACCGCCCGTCTCCTCCGTCCTCAGTATTCGGTGACCGCCCGTCTCCCCCGTCCTCCGTATTCGGTGACCGCCCATCTCCTCCGTCCTCAGTATTCGGTGACCGCCCGTCTCCTCCATCCTCAGTATTTGGTGACCGCCCGTCTCCTCCGTCCTCAGTATTCGGTGACCGCCCGTCTCCTCCGTCCTCAGTATTCGGTGACCGCCCGTCTCCCCCGTCCTCCGTATTCGGTGACCGCCCGTCTCCTCCGTTCTCAGTATTCGGTGACCGCCCGTCTCCTCCGTCCTCAGTATTCGGTGACCGCCCGTCTCCCCTGTCCTCAGTATTCGGTGAGCGCCCGTCTCCTCCGTCCTCAGTATTCGGTGACCGCCCGTCTCCTCCGTCCTCAGTATTCGGTGACCGCCCGTCTCCCCCGTCCTCCGTATTCGGTGACCGCCCATCTCCTCCGTCCTCAGTATTCGGTGACCGCCCGTCTCCTCCATCCTCAGTATTTGGTGACCGCCCGTCTCCTCCGTCCTCAGTATTCGGTGACCGCCCGTCTCCTCCGTCCTCAGTATTCGGTGACCGCCCGTCTCCCCCGTCCTCCGTATTCGGTGACCGCCCGTCTCCTCCGTCCTCAGTATTTGGTGACCGCCCGTCTCCTCCGTCCTCAGTATTTGGTGACCGCCCGTCTCCTCCGTCCTCAGTATTCGGTGACCGCCCGTCTCCTCCGTCCTCCGTATTCGGTGACCGCCCGTCTCCTCCGTCCTCAGTATTCGGTGACCGCCCGTCTCCTCCGTCCTCAGTATTTGGTGACCGCCCGTCTCCTCCGTCCTCAGTATTCGGTGACCGCCCGTCTCCTCCGTCCTCAGTATTCGGTGACCGCCCGTCTCCCCCGTCCTCCGTATTCGGTGACCGCCCGTCTCCTCCGTCCTCAGTATTTGGTGACCGCCCGTCTCCTCCGTCCTCAGTATTTGGTGACCGCCCGTCTCCTCCGTCCTCAGTATTCGGTGACCGCCCGTCTCCTCCGTCCTCAGTATTCGGTGACCGCCCGTCTCCCCCGTCCTCCGTATTCGGTGATTGCCCGTCTCCTCCGTCCTCAGTATTTGGTGACCGCCCGTCTCCTCCGTCCTCAGTATTTGGTGACCGCCCGTCTCCTCCGTCCTCAGTATTCGGTGACCGCCCGTCTCCTCCGTCCTCAGTATTCAGTGATCGCTCGTCTCCTCCGTCCTCAGTATTCAGTGATCGCTCGTCTCCTCCGTCCTCAGTATTTGGTGACCGCCCGTCTCCTCCGTCCTCAGTATTCAGTGATCGCTCGTCTCCTCCGTCCTCAGTATTCAGTGACCGCCCGTCTCCTCCATCCTCAGCATTCAATGATCGCTCGTCTCCTCCGTCCTCAGTATTCAGTGACCGCCCGTCTCCTCCGTCCTCAGTATTCAGTGATCGCTCGTCTCCTCCGTCCTCAGTATTCAGTGACTGTCCATCTCCCCTGTCCTCAGTATTCAGTGACCGCCCGTCTCCTCCGTCCTCAGTATTCAGTGATCGCTCGTCTCCTCCGTCCTCAGTATTCAGTGACTGCCCGTCTCCTCCGTCCTCAGTATTTGGTGACCGCCCGTCTCCTCCGTCCTCAGTATTCGGTGACCGCCCGTCTCCTCCGTCCTCAGTATTCGGTGACCGCCCGTCTCCTCCGTCCTCAGTATTCAGTGATCGCTCGTCTCCTCCGTCCTCAGTATTCAGTGATCGCTCGTCTCCTCCGTCCTCAGTATTTGGTGACCGCCCGTCTCCTCCGTCCTCAGTATTCAGTGACTGCCCGTCTCCTCCGTCCTCAGTATTCAATGACCGCCCGTCTCCTCCGTCCTCAGTATTCAGTGATCGCTCGTCTCCTCCGTCCTCAGTATTTGGGGACCGCCCGTCTCCTCCGTCCTCAGTATTCGGTGACCGCCCGTCTCCTCCGTCCTCAGTATTCGGTGACCGCCCGTCTCCTCCGTCCTCAGTCACTTCTGCAGTTTTTGCACCCGAGAGATAATACTGACCTAGTGCAGATCTTGTTCTCGTGGGTTTTGCTGCATTTTTGGTGAATAAAACACTTGCACTGCGGACAAATCCCAGGTAATCCGCTGCAGAACCTTTGAGCGCAGCTCTGGAGAGCAGACTGCTGCTGCTTGTGATCATAGTCTTACGCTGCACAGTATAGTATATACCCATCACATATAATACGGTGACCGTCATCTATAGATATAGATTGTTGTGCACAGAATACGGGGGTATCGCAGGCGGCAGCTTCTGGTATTTGGATTTGGACATCAGCAGATTGTGCTGCCTCATCCGTCTGTGGCGGTCACATGAGATATATGTATATATATATATATATATAGTGCAGGGGACGCTGATTTCCTCACCACTATGGGGGGTGAACATCAGGTGAACGCTGCGTGCTGCAGAGACATAGGCTGGACACTGGCAGAGCGCAGCTCTGGAGGTGACTGGAGTAGTAGTGTGATGCGTTGGCGGAGTGTGGGCCGCGGGAATGTGCTGTGTGCTCTCTGCGGATGGCTGCGCCTATTGTTATCCAGTCTCGTGCAGTCGCCCCATGTGATGGGTCTGTGATCGCTCGGCCTCCGCTCACACACGTGTCCTCATTTCAGAGCTCCAAAAACATCAAAAGTGTGATGTCACCATATACAGTGTGACCTCATCATATATAGTGTGATGTCATCATATATAGTGTGACCTCATCATATATAGTGTGATGTCATCATATACAGTGTGACCTCATCATATATAGTGTGATGTCACCATATACAGTGTGACCTCATCATATATAGTGTGATGTCATCATATATAGTGTGACCTCATCATATATAGTGTGATGTCATCATATACAGTGTGACCTCATCATATATAGTGTGATGTCATCATATACAGTGTGACCTCATCATATATAGTGTGATGTCACCATGTACAGCGTGACCTCATCATATATAGTGTGATGTCATCATGTACAGTGTGACCTCATCATATATAGTGTGATGTCATCATATATAGTGTGACCTCATCATATATAGTGTGATGTCATCATATACAGTGTGACCTCATCATATATAGTGTGATGTCACCATGTACAGCGTGACCTCATCATATATAGTGTGATGTCATCATGTACAGTGTGACCTCATCATATATAGTGTGATGTCACCATATACAGTGTGACCTCATCATATATAGTGTGATGTCATCATATATAGTGTGACCTCATCATATATAGTGTGATGTCATCATATACAGTGTGACCTCATCATATATAGTGTGATGTCATCATATACAGTGTGACCTCATCATATATAGTGTGATGTCATCATGTACAGTGTGACCTCATCATATATAGTGTGATGTCATCATATACAGTGTGACCTCATCATATATAGTGTGATGTCACCATGTACAGCGTGACCTCATCATATATAGTGTGATGTCACCATATACAGTGTGACCTCATCATAGATAGTGTGATGTCATCATGTACAGTGTGACCTCATCATATATAGTGTGATGTCATCATATACAGTGTGACCTCATCATATATAGTGTGATGTCATCATATACAGTGTGACCTCATCATATATAGTGTGATGTCATCATGTACAGTGTGACCTCATCATATATAGTGTGATGTCACCATATACAGTGTGACCTCATCATAGATAGTGTGATGTCATCATGTACAGTGTGACCTCATCATATATAGTGTGATGTCATCATATACAGTGTGACCTCATCATATATAGTGTGATGTCATCATATACAGTGTGACCTCATCATATATAGTGTGATGTCACCATATACAGTGTGACCTCATCATATATAGTGTGATGTCATCATGTACAGTGTGACCTCATCATAGATAGTGTGATGTCATCATGTACAGTGTGACCTCATCATATATAGTGTGATGTCATCATGTACAGTGTGACCTCATCATATATAGTGTGATGTCATCATATACAGTGTGACCTCATCATATATAGTGTGATGTCACCATATACAGTGTGACCTCATCATATATAGTGTGATGTCATCATGTACAGTGTGACCTCATAATATATAGTGTGATGTCACCATATATAGTGTGATGTCACCATATACAGTGTGATGTCACCATATATAGTGTGATGTCACCATATACAGTGTGACGTCACCATATATAGTGTGATGTCACCATATATAGTGTGATGTCACCATATATAGTGTGATGTGACCATGTACAGTGTGACCTCATCATATATAGTGTGATGTCACCATATACAGTGTGACCTCATCATATATAGTGTGATGTCATCATATATAGTGTGATGTCACCATATACAGTGTGACCTCATCATATATAGTGTGATGTGACCATATACAGTGTGACCTCATCACATATAGTGTGATGTCACCATATACAGTGTGACCTCATCATATATAGTGTGATGTCATCATATACAGTGTGACCTCATCATATATAGTGTGATGTGACCATATACAGTGTGACCTCATCATATATAGTGTGACCTCATCATATATAGTGTGATGTCACCATATACAGTGTGACCTCATCATATACAGTGTGACCTCATCATATATAGTGTGACCTCATCATATACAGTGTGATGTCACCATATACAGTGTGACCTCATCATATACAGTGTGACCTCATCATATACAGTGTGACCTCAACATATACAGTGTGACCTCATCATATACAGTGTGATGTCATCATATATAGTGTGACCTCATCATATACAGTGTGACCTCATCATATATAGTGTGACCTCATCATATACAGTGTGATGTCATCATATATAGTGTGACTTCATCATATATAGTGTGATGTCACCATATACAGTGTGACCTCATCATATATAGTGTGATGTCATCAGATACAGTGTGACCTCATCATATACAGTGTGACCTCATCATATATAGTGTGATGTCATCATAGTGTGACCTCATCATATATAGTGTGATGTCATCAGATACAGTGTGACCTCATCATATACAGTGTGACCTCATCATATATAGTGTGACCTCATCATATACAGTGTGATGTCACCATATACAGTGTGACCTCATCATATACAGTGTGACCTCATCATATACAGTGTGACCTCATCATATACAGTGTGACCTCATCATATACAGTGTGACCTCATCATATACAGTGTGACCTCATCATATACAGTGTGATGTCATCATATATAGTGTGACCTCATCATATACAGTGTGACCTCATCATATATAGTGTGATGTCACCATATACAGTGTGACCTCATCATATATAGTGTGATGTCACCATATACAGTGTGACCTCATCATATATAGTGTGATGTGACCATATATAGTGTGACCTCATCATATATAGTGTGATGTCACCATATACAGTGTGACGTCACCATATAGTGTGATGTCACCATATACAGTGTGACCTCATCATATATAGTGTGATGTCACCATATGCAGTGTGACCTCATCATATATAGTGTGATGTCATCATATACAGTGTGACCTCATCATATATAGTGTGATGTCACCATATACAGTGTGACCTCATCATATATAGTGTGATGTCATCATATACAGTGTGACCTCATCATATATAGTGTGATGTCACCATATACAGTGTGACCTCATCATATATAGTGTGATGTCATCATATACAGTGTGACCTCATCATATATAGTGTGATGTCACCATATACAGTGTGACCTCATCATATATAGTGTGATGTCACCATATACAGTGTGACGTCACCATATATAGTGTGATGTCACCATATACAGTGTGACGTCACCATATATAGTGTGATGTCACCATATACAGTGTGATGTCACCATATATAGTGTGACCTCATCATATATAGTGTGATGTCACCATATACAGTGTGACCTCATCATATATAGTGTGATGTCATCATATACAGTGTGACCTCATCATATATAGTGTGATGTCACCATATACAGTGTGACCTCATCATATATAGTATGATGTCACCATATACAGTGTGACCTCATCATATATAGTGTGATGTCATCATGTACAGTGTGACCTCATAATATATAGTGTGATGTCACCATATACAGTGTGACGTCACCATATATAGTGTGATGTCACCATATACAGTGTGATGTCACCATATATAGTGTGATGTCACCATATACAGTGTGACGTCACCATATATAGTGTGATGTCACCATATACAGTGTGATGTCACCATATATAGTGTGATGTCACCATATACAGTGTGACGTCACCATATATAGTGTGATGTCACCATATACAGTGTGATGTCACCATATATAGTGTGATGTGACCATGTACAGTGTGACCTCATCATATATAGTGTGACCTCATCATATATAGTGTGATGTGACCATATACAGTGTGACGTCATCATATATAGTGTGATGTCATCATATATAGTGTGATGTGACCATATACAGTGTGACCTCATCACATATAGTGTGATGTCACCATATACAGTGTGACCTCATCATATATAGTGTGATGTCATCATATACAGTGTGACCTCATCATATATAGTGTGATGTCATCATATACAGTGTGACCTCATCATATATAGTGTGATGTGACCATATACAGTGTGACCTCATCATATATAGTGTGATGTGACCATATACAGTGTGACCTCATCATATATAGTGTGACGTCACCATATACAGTGTGACCTCATCATAGATAGTGTGATGTCACCATATACAGTGTGATGTCACCATATATAGTGTGATGTCATCATATACAGTGTGACCTCATCATATATAGTGTGATGTGACCATGTACAGTGTGACCTCATCATATATAGTGTGATGTCACCATATACAGTGTGACCTCATCATATATAGTGTGATGTCATCATATACAGTGTGACCTCATCATAGATAGTGTGATGTCACCATATACAGTGTGACCTCATCATAGATAGTGTGATGTCATCATATACAGTGTGACCTCATCATAGATAGTGTGATGTCATCATATACAGTGTGACCTCATCATATATAGTGTGATGTGACCATATACAGTGTGACCTCATCATATATAGTGTGATGTCATCATATACAGTGTGACGTCACCATAGATAGTGTGATGTGACCATGTACAGTGTGACCTCATCATATATAGTGTGATGTCACCATATACAGTGTGACCTCATCATAGATAGTGTGATGTCATCATGTACAGTGTGACCTCATCATATATAGTGTGATGTCATCATGTACAGTGTGACCTCATCATATATAGTGTGATGTCACCATATACAGTGTGACCTCATAATATATAGTGTGATGTCACCATATACAGTGTGACCTCATCATATATAGTGTGATGTCATCATATACAGTGTGACCTCATCATATATAGTGTGATGTCACCATATACAGTGTGACCTCATCATATATAGTGTGATGTCATCATATACAGTGTGACCTCATCATATATAGTGTGATGTGACCATATACAGTGTGACCTCATCATATATAGTGTGATGTCATCATATACAGTGTGACGTCACCATAGATAGTTTGATGTGACCATGTACAGTGTGACCTCATCATATATAGTGTGATGTCACCATATACAGTGTGACCTCATCATATATAGTGTGATGTCACCATATACAGTGTGACCTCATCATATATAGTGTGATGTCATCATATACAGTGTGACCTCATCATATATAGTGTGATGTCATCATATACAGTGTGACCTCATCATATATAGTGTGATGTCACCATATACAGTGTGACCTCATCATATATAGTGTGATGTCATCATATACAGTGTGACCTCATCATATATAGTGTGATGTCACCATATACAGTGTGACCTCATCATATATAGTGTGATGTCATCATATACAGTGTGACCTCATCATATATAGTGTGATGTGACCATATACAGTGTGACCTCATCATATATAGTGTGATGTCATCATGTACAGTGTGACCTCATCATATATAGTGTGATGTCACCATATACAGTGTGACCTCATCATATATAGTGTGACGTCACCATATACAGTGTGACCTCATCATATATAGTGTGACGTCATCATATACAGTGTGACCTCATCATATATAGTGTGATGTCATCATATACAGTGTGACCTCATCATATATAGTGTGATGTCATCATGTACAGTGTGACCTCATCATATATAGTGTGATGTCACCATATACAGTGTGACCTCATCTTATACAGTGTGATGTCACCATATACAGTGTGACCTCATCTTATACAGTGTGATGTCACCATATACAGTGTGACCTCATCATATATAGTGTGATGTCACCATATACAGTGTGACCTCATCATATATAGTGTGATGTCATCATGTACAGTGTGACCTCATCATATATAGTGTGATGTCACCATATACAGTGTGACCTCATCATATATAGTGTGATGTCACCATATACAGTGTGACCTCATCATATATAGTGTGATGTCATCATGTACAGTGTGACCTCATCATATATAGTGTGATGTCACCATATACAGTGTGACCTCATCTTATACAGTGTGATGTCACCATATACAGTGTGACCTCATCATATATAGTGTGATGTCACCATATACAGTGTGACCTCATCATATATAGTGTGATGTCATCATATACAGTGTGACCTCATCATATACAGTGTGATGTCACCATATACAGTGTGACCTCATCTTATACAGTGTGATGTCACCATATACAGTGTGACCTCATCATATATAGTGTGATGTCACCATATACAGTGTGACCTCATCATATATAGTGTGATGTCATCATGTACAGTGTGACCTCATCATATATAGTGTGATGTCACCATGTACAGCGTGACCTCATCATATATAGTGTGATGTGACCATGTACAGTGTGACCTCATCATATATAGTGTGATGTCACCATATACAGTGTGACCTCATCATATATAGTGTGATGTGACCATATACAGTGTGACCTCATCATATATAGTGTGACGTCACCATATACAGTGTGACCTCATTATATATAGTGTGATGTCACCATATACAGTGTGACCTCATCATATATAGTGTGATGTCATCATATACAGTGTGACCTCATCATATATAGTGTGATGTCATCATATACAGTGTGACCTCATCATATATAGTGTGATGTCACCATATACAGTGTGACCTCATCATATATAGTGTGATGTCACCATATACAGTGTGACCTCATCATATATAGTGTGATGTCATCATATACAGTGTGACCTCATCATATATAGTGTGATGTCACCATATACAGTGTGACCTCATCTTATACAGTGTGATGTCACCATATACAGTGTGACCTCATCATATATAGTGTGATGTCACCATATACAGTGTGACCTCATCATATATAGTGTGATGTCATCATGTACAGTGTGACCTCATCATATATAGTGTGATGTCACCATGTACAGCGTGACCTCATCATATATAGTGTGATGTCACCATATACAGTGTGACCTCATCATATATAGTGTGATGTCATCATGTACAGTGTGACCTCATCATATATAGTGTGATGTCACCATGTACAGTGTGACCTCATCATATATAGTGTGATGTCACCATATACAGTGTGACCTCATCATATATAGTGTGATGTCACCATATACAGCGTGATGTCATCTTTTACAGCAAGTGAAATAAGTATTGAACACGTCACCAATTTTCTAAGTAAATATATTTCTAAAGCTGCTATTGACATGAATGTTTCACCAGATGTCAGTAACAACCCATCCAATCCATACAGGCAAAGAAATGAAACCATAAATATCTATGAATTATGTGTAATAATGAGTAATGACGCAGGGGAAAGTATTGAACACATGAAGAAAGAGCAGAGTAATAAGCTCTGGAAAGTCCTGACACCCGCTGAAATCTGTCAGTAATTAGAAAGCAATCCTGCCAACAAGAAAAATATCAGCTGGTGCAACTGATGAAAAGTGTCTGATTACCAGGGTGCCACACAAGAAACATCTGACAATGAGTAAAAGCAGTGAGCTGTCCCAAGACCTTCATAACCTTATTGATGCAAAACATAGTGATGACATTGGTTACAGGAGAATTTCTAAACTACTGAAGGATCCAGTGACTTTTGAGGTCATGATCCGGAAGAATAGAGAACATAATTTCACCATAAACCGGCCATGACCAGGAGCTTTCTGCAAAATTCCAGACAGGGGAGTGAAAAGAAATATCAGAAGAGTTGTCCAAGAACCAAGGACAGCTTTGGAGAGCTACAGAAAGATAGACAATGGTATTTCAGAAAACAGTAAGTAATGCACTCCCCCTCCATGGCCTGTATGCACGCTCCTGTATGCACGCTCCTGTATGCATGCTCCTGTATGCACGCTCCTGTATGCATGCTCCTGTATGCACGCTCACCATGCAAGATGCCATTGCTGAAAAAGAAGTAGGATGAGGAGGAGCGTTTAAAGTTTACTCCACCGCGTTTAGACAAGTCTGTGAAATAGTGGAGAATATAGACTGGTGAGAGGAGGCCAAAACTGAACTCTTTGGAGGCCAAAATACAACCATGTTTGGAGGCCCAAAGGCAAATCACCCCCAAAACCCCAACACACCTGAAGTGTGAAGGTGGGAACATCGTGGTGTGTGGCTGTTTTTCAACGGATGACACTGGGAAACGTCATATAACTGAAGAAAGGATGAATGGACAAATGTACTGAGACATTCCTGATAATCTGCTGCCATCTACCAGGATGATGAAGATGAAACAAGGGCAAACATTTCACAAGACAATGATCCCAAACACACAGACAAGGAAACTCTCAAATGGAGTCAGAGAAAGAAAAGAATTGCTCAAATGGCCGAGCCGATCACCAGAGCTGCATCCAATAGAAAATGTCTGCAAGGAACTAAAGCTCAGAGGTTATAGAAGGAGCCGGGACCTGCAGGATGTGAAAAATGTGTGTGCGGAAGAATGTCCCAAAATCCACCTGAGCAATGCAGGCGCCCAGTGTCTCCATACAGGATGTGAGGAGTGTGTGCGGAAGAATGGGCCAAAATCCACCTGAGCAATGCAGGCGACTAGTGTCTCCATACAGGATGTGAGGACTGTGTGCGGAAGAATGGGACAAAATCCACCTGAGCAATGCAGGCGACTAGTGTCTCCATACAGGATGTGAGGAGTGTGTGTGGAAGATTGGGCCAAAATCCACCTGAGCAATGCAGGTGACTAGTGTCTCCATACAGGATGTGAGGACTGTGTGCGGAAGAATGGGACAAAATCCACCTGAGCAATGCAGGCGACTAGTGTCTCCATACAGGATGTGAGGACTGTGTGCGGAAGAATGGGACAAAATCCACCTGAGCAATGCAGGCGACTAGTGTCTCCATACAGGATGTGAGGAGTGTGTGCGGAAGAATGGCCAAAATCCACCTGAGCAATGCAGGTGACCAGTGTCTCCATACAGGATGTGAGGAGTGTGTGCGGAAGAATGGGCCAAAATCCACCTGAGCAATGCAGGTGACCAGTGTCTCCATACAGGATGTGAGGAGTGTGTGCGGAAGAATGGGACAAAATCCACCTGAGCAATGCAGGTGACTAGTGTCCCCATACAGGATGTGAGGAGTGTGTGCGGAAGAATGGGCCAAAATCCACCTGAGCAATGCAGGTGACTAGTGTCCCCATACAGGATGTGAGGAGTGTGTGCGGAAGAATGGGCCAAAATCCACCTGAGCAATGCAGGTGACTAGTGTCTCCATACAGGATGTGAGGAGTGTGTGCGGAAGAATGGGCCAAAATCCACCTGAGCAATGCAGGTGACTAGTGTCTCCATACAGGATGTGAGGAGTGTGTGCGGAAGAATGGGCCAAAATCCACCTGAGCAATGCAGGCGACTAGTGTCTCCATACAGGATGTGAGGAGTGTGTGCGGAAGAATGGGCCAAAATCCCCCTGAGCAATGCAGGTGACTAGTGTCTCCATACAGGATGTGAGGAGTGTGTGCGGAAGAATGGCCAAAATCCACCTGAGCAATGCAGGTGACTAGTGTCTCCATACAGGATGTGAGGAGTGTGTGCGGAAGAATGGCCAAAATCCACCTGAGCAATGCAGGCGACTAGTGTCTCCATACAGGATGTGAGGAGTGTGTGCGGAAGAATGGGCCAAATCCACCTGAGCAATGCAGGCGACTAGTGTCTCCATACAGGATGTGAGGAGTGTGTGCGGAAGAATGAGCCAAAATCCACCTGAGCAATGCAGGTGACTAGTGTCTCCATACAGGATGTGAGGAGTGTGTGTGTGGAAGAATGGCCAAAATCCACCTGAGCAATGCAGGCGCCCAGTGTCTCCATACAGGATGTGAGGAGTGTGTGCGGAAGAATGGGCCAAAATCCACCTGAGCAATGCAGGCGACTAGTGTCTCCATACAGGATGTGAGGAGTGTGTGCGGAAGAATGGGCCAAAATCCACCTGAGCAATGCAGGTGACTAGTGTCTCCATACAGGATGTGAGGAGTGTGTGCGGAAGAATGGACCAAAATCCACCTGAGCAATGCAGGCGACTAGTGTCTCCATACAGGATGTGAGGAGTGTGTGTGTGGAAGAATGGCCAAAATCCACCTGAGCAATGCAGGAGACTAGTGTCTCCATACAGGATGTGAGGAGTGTGTGCAGAAGAATGGACCAAAATCCCCCTGAGCAATGCAGGCGACTAGTGTCTCCATACAGGATGTGAGGAGTGTGTACGGAAGAATGGCCCAAAATCCACCTGAGCAATGCAGGTGACTAGTGTCTCCATACAGGATGTGAGGAGTGTGTGCGGAAGAATGGTCCAAAATCCACCTGAGCAATGCAGGCGACCAGTGTCTCCATACAGGATGTGAGGAGTGTGTGCGGAAGAATGGGCCAAAATCCACCTGAGCAATGCAGACGACTAGTGTCTCCATACAGGATGTGAGGAGTGTGTGCGGAAGAATGGACCAAAATCCACCTGAGCAATGCAGGTGACTAGTGTCTCCATACAGGATGTGAGGAGTGTGTGCGGAAGAATGGTCCAAAATCCACCTGAGCAATGCAGGCGACCAGTGTCTCCATACAGGATGTGAGGAGTGTGTGTGTGGAAGAATGGGCCAAAATCCACCTGAGCAATGCAGACGACTAGTGTCTCCATACAGGATGTGAGGAGTGTGTGCGGAAGAATGGGCCAAAATCCACCTGAGCAATGCAGACGACTAGTGTCTCCATACAGGATGTGAGGAGTGTGTGCGGAAGAATGGGCCAAAATCCACCTGAGCAATGCAGACGACTAGTGTCTCCATACAGGATGTGAGGACTGTGTGCGGAAGAATGGACCAAAATCCACCTGAGCAATGCAGGTGACTAGTGTCTCCATACAGGATGTGAGGAGTGTGTGCGGAAGAATGGACCAAAATCCACCTGAGCAATGCAGGCGACTAGTGTCTCCATACAGGATGTGAGGAGTGTGTGTGGAAGAATGGCCAAAATCCACCTGAGCAATGCAGGCGACTAGTGTCTCCATACAGGATGTGAGGAGTGTGTGCGGAAGAATGGGCCAAAATCCACCTGAGCAATGCAGGCGACTAGTGTCTCCATACAGGATGTGAGGAGTGTGTGCGGAAGAATGGGCCAAAATCCACCTGAACAATGCAGGCGACTAGTGTCTCCATACAGGATGTGAGGAGTGTATGCAGAAGAATGGACCAAAATCCACCTGAGCAATGCAGGTGACTAGTGTCTCCATACAGGATGTGAGGAGTGTGTGCGGAAGAATGGGCCAAAATCCACCTGAGCAATGCAGACGACTAGTGTCTCCATACAGGATGTGAGGAGTGTGTGCGGAAGAATGGACCAAAATCCACCTGAGCAATGCAGGTGACTAGTGTCTCCATACAGGATGTGAGGAGTGTGTGTGCGGAAGAATGGGCCAAAATCCACCTGAGCAATGCAGGTGACTAGTGTCTCCATACAGGATGTGAGGAGTGTGTGTGGAAGAATGGGCCAAAATCCACCTGAGCAATGCAGGTGACTAGTGTCTCCATACAGGATGTGAGGAGTGTGTGCGGAAGAATGGGCCAAAATCCACCTGAGCAATGCAGGTGACTAGTGTCTCCATACAGGATGTGAGGAGTGTGTGTGTGGAAGAATGGCCAAAATCCACCTGAGCAATGCAGGGACTAGTGTCTCCATACAGGATGTGAGGAGTGTGTGTGGAAGAATGGCCAAAATCCACCTGAGCAATGCAGGCGACTAGTGTCTCCATACAGGATGTGAGGAGTGTGTGCGGAAGAATGGGCCAAAATCCACCTGAGCAATGCAGGCGACTAGTGTCTCCATACAGGATGTGAGGAGTGTGTGCGGAAGAATGGACCAAAATCCACCTGAGCAATGCAGGGACTAGTGTCTCCATACAGGATGTGAGGAGTGTGTGCGGAAGAATGGGCCAAAATCCACCTGAACAATGCAGGCGACTAGTGTCTCCATACAGGATGTGAGGAGTGTATGCAGAAGAATGGGCCAAAATCCACCTGAGCAATGCAGGCGACTAGTGTCTCCATACAGGATGTGAGGAGTGTATGCAGAAGAATGGACCAAAATCCACCTGAGCAATGCAGGTGACTAGTGTCTCCATACAGGATGTGAGGAGTGTGTGTGTAAGAATGGGCCAAAATCCACCTGAGCAATGCAGGCGACTAGTGTCTCCATACAGGATGTGAGGAGTGTGTGTGCGGAAGAATGGCCAAAATCCACCTGAGCAATGCAGGCGACTAGTGTCTCCATACAGGATGTGAGGAGTGTGTGCGGAAGAATGGGCCAAAATACACCTGAGCAATGCAGGCGACTAGTGTCTCCATACAGGATGTGAGGAGTGTGTGCGGAAGAATGAGCCAAAATCCACCTGAGCAATGCAGGGACTAGTGTCTCCATACAGGATGTGAGGAGTGTGTGCGGAAGAATGGGCCAAAATCCACCTGAGCAATGCAGGCGACTAGTGTCTCCATACAGGATGTGAGGAATGTGTGCGGAAGAATGGGCCAAAATCCACCTGAGCAATGCAGGCGAATAGTGTCTCCATACAGGATGTGAGGAGTGTGTGCGGAAGAATGGGCCAAAATACACCTGAGCAATGCAGGTGACTAGTGTCTCCATACAGGATGTGAGGAGTGTGTGCGGAAGAATGGACAAAATCCACCTGAGCAATGCAGGTGACTAGTGTCTCCATACAGGATGTGAGGAGTGTGTGCGGAAGAATGGGCCAAAATACACCTGAGCAATGCAGGCGACTAGTGTCTCCATACAGGATGTGAGGAGTGTGTGCGGAAGAATGGGCCAAAATACACCTGAGCAATGCAGGCGACTAGTGTCTCCATACAGGATGTGAGGAGTGTGTGCGGAAGAATGAGCCAAAATCCACCTGAGCAATGCAGGCGACTAGTGTCTCCATACAGGATGTGAGGAGTGTGTGCGGAAGAATGGGCCAAAATCCACCTGAGCAATGCAGGCGACTAGTGTCTCCATACAGGATGTGAGGAGTGTGTGCGGAAGAATGGGCCAAAATCCACCTGAGCAATGCAGGCGACTAGTGTCTCCATACAGGATGTGAGGAATGTGTGCGGAAGAATGGGCCAAAATCCACCTGAGCAATGCAGGCGAATAGTGTCTCCATACAGGATGTGAGGAGTGTGTGCGGAAGAATGGGCCAAAATCCACCTGAGCAATGCAGGCGACTAGTGTCTCCATACAGGATGTGAGGAATGTGTGCGGAAGAATGGGCCAAAATCCACCTGAGCAATGCAGGCGAATAGTGTCTCCATACAGGATGTGAGGAGTGTGTGCGGAAGAATGGGCCAAAATCCACCTGAGCAATGCAGGTGACTAGTGTCTCCATACAGGATGTGAGGAGTGTGTGCGGAAGAATGGACAAAATCCACCTGAGCAATGCAGACGACTAGTGTCTCCATACAGGATGTGAGGAGTGTGTGCGGAAGAATGGACAAAATCCACCTGAGTAATGCAGGCGACTAGTGTCTCCATACAGGATGTGAGGAGTGTGTGCGGAAGAATGGACAAAATCCACCTGAGCAATGCAGGTGACTAGTGTCTCCATACAGGATGTGAGGAGTGTGTGCGGAAGAATGGACAAAATCCCCCTGAGCAATGCAGGTGACTAGTGTCTCCATACAGGATGTGAGGAGTGTGTGCGGAAGAATGGTCCAAAATCCACCTGAGCAATGCAGGCGACTAGTGTCTCCATACAGGATGTGAGGAGTGTGTGCGGAAGAATGGACAAAATCCACCTGAGCAATGCAGGGACTAGTGTCTCCATACAGGATGTGAGGAGTGTGTGCGGAAGAATGGACCAAAATCCACCTGAGCAATGCAGGTGACTAGTGTCTCCATACAGGAGGTGAGGAGTGTGTGTGCGGAAGAATGGGCCAAAATCCACCTGAGCAATGCAGGGACTAGTGTCTCCATACAGGATGTGAGGAGTGTGTGCAGAAGAATGGACAAAATCCACCTGAGCAATGCAGGGACTAGTGTCTCCATACAGGATGTGAGGAGTGTGTGTGTGGAAGAATGGCCAATATCCACCTGAGCAATGCAGGTGACTAGTGTCTCCATACAGGATGTGAGGAGTGTGTGCGGAAGAATGGGCCAAAATCCACCTGAGCAATGCAGGTGACTAGTGTCTCCATACAGGATGTGAGGGGTGTGTGCGGAAGAATGGGCCAAAATCCACCTGAGCAATGCAGGTGACTAGTGTCTCCATACAGGATGTGAGGAGTGTGTGCGGAAGAATGGACCAAAATCCACCTGAGCAATGCAGGCGACTAGTGTCTCCATACAGGATGTGAGGAGTGTGTGCGGAAGAATGGGCCAAAATCCACCTGAGCAATGCAGGCGACTAGTGTCTCCATACAGGATGTGAGGAGTGTGTGCGGAAGAATGGGCCAAAATCCACCTGAGCAATGCAGGCGACTAGTGTCTCCATACAGGATGTGAGGAGTGTGTGCGGAAGAATGGCCAAAATCCACCTGAGCAATGCAGGCGACTAGTGTCTCCATACAGGATGTGAGGAGTGTGTGCGGAAGAATGGACCAAAATCCACCTGAGCAATGCAGGCGACTAGTGTCTCCATACTGGATGTGAGGAGTGTGTGCGGAAGAATGGGCCAAAATCCACCTGAGCAATGCAGGCGACTAGTGTCTCCATACAGGATGTGAGGAGTGTGTGCGGAAGAATGGACCAAAATCCACCTGAGCAATGCAGGCGACTAGTGTCTCCATACAGGATGTGAGGAGTGTGTGCGGAAGAATGGCCAAAATCCACCTGAGCAATGCAGGCGACTAGTGTCTCCATACAGGATGTGAGGAGTGTGTGCGGAAGAATGGACCAAAATCCACCTGAGCAATGCAGGCGACTAGTGTCTCCATACTGGATGTGAGGAGTGTGTGCGGAAGAATGGGCCAAAATCCACCTGAGCAATGCAGGTGACTAGTGTCTCCATACTGGATGTGAGGAGTGTGTGCGGAAGAATGGGCCAAAATCCACCTGAGCAATGCAGGCGACTAGTGTCTCCATACAGGATGTGAGGAGTGTGTGCGGAAGAATGGCCAAAATCCACCTGAGCAATGCAGGCGACTAGTGTCTCCATACAGGATGTGAGGAGTGTGTGCGGAAGAATGGGCCAAAATCCACCTGAGCAATGCAGGCGACTAGTGTCTCCATACAGGATGTGAGGAGTGTGTGCGGAAGAATGGGCCAAAATCCACTTGAGCAATGCAGGTGACTAGTGTCTCCATACAGGATGTGAGGAGTGTGTGCAGAAGAATGGGCCAAAACCCACCTGAGCAATGCAGGTGACTAGTGTCTCCATACAGGATGTGAGGAGTGTGTGCGGAAGAAAGGACCAAAATCCACCTGAGCAATGCAGGCGACCAGTGTCTCCATACAGGATGTGAGGAGTGTGTGCAGAAGAATGGGCCAAAATCCACCTGAGCAATGCAGGTGACTAGTGTCTCCATACAGGATGTGAGGAGTGTGTGCGGAAGAATGGGCCAAAATCCACCTGAGCAATGCAGGCGACCAGTGTCTCCATACAGGACGTGAGGAGTGTGTGCGGAAGAATGAGCCAAAATCCACCTGAGCAATGCAGGTGACTAGTGTCTCCATACAGGATGTGAGGAGTGTGTGCGGAAGAATGGGCCAAAATCCACCTGAGCAATGCAGGTGACTATTGTCTCCATACAGGATGTGAGGAGTGTGTGCGGAAGAATGGACAAAATCCACCTGAGCAATGCAGGGACTAGTGTCTCCATACAGGATGTGAGGAGTGTGTGCAGAAGAATGGACAAAATCCACCTGAGCAATGCAGGGACTAGTGTCTCCATACAGGATGTGAGGAGTGTGTGTGTGGAAGAATGGCCAATATCCACCTGAGCAATGCAGGTGACTAGTGTCTCCATACAGGATGTGAGGAGTGTGTGCGGAAGAATGGGCCAAAATCCACCTGAGCAATGCAGGTGACTAGTGTCTCCATACAGGATGTGAGGGGTGTGTGCGGAAGAATGGGCCAAAATCCACCTGAGCAATGCAGGTGACTAGTGTCTCCATACAGGATGTGAGGAGTGTGTGCGGAAGAATGGACCAAAATCCACCTGAGCAATGCAGGCGACTAGTGTCTCCATACTGGATGTGAGGAGTGTGTGCGGAAGAATGGGCCAAAATCCACCTGAGCAATGCAGGCGACTAGTGTCTCCATACAGGATGTGAGGAGTGTGTGCGGAAGAATGGCCAAAATCCACCTGAGCAATGCAGGCGACTAGTGTCTCCATACAGGATGTGAGGAGTGTGTGCGGAAGAATGGACCAAAATCCACCTGAGCAATGCAGGTGACTAGTGTCTCCATACTGGATGTGAGGAGTGTGTGCGGAAGAATGGGCCAAAATCCACCTGAGCAATGCAGGCGACTAGTGTCTCCATACAGGATGTGAGGAGTGTGTGCGGAAGAATGGACCAAAATCCACCTGAGCAATGCAGGCGACTAGTGTCTCCATACTGGATGTGAGGAGTGTGTGCGGAAGAATGGGCCAAAATCCACCTGAGCAATGCAGGCGACTAGTGTCTCCATACAGGATGTGAGGAGTGTGTGCGGAAGAATGGCCAAAATCCACCTGAGCAATGCAGGCGACTAGTGTCTCCATACAGGATGTGAGGAGTGTGTGCGGAAGAATGGACCAAAATCCACCTGAGCAATGCAGGCGACCAGTGTCTCCATACAGGATGTGAGGAGTGTGTGCGGAAGAATGGCCAAAATCCACCTGAGCAATGCAGGCGACTAGTGTCTCCATACAGGATGTGAGGAGTGTGTGCGGAAGAATGGGCCAAAATCCACCTGAGCAATGCAGGCGACTAGTGTCTCCATACAGGATGTGAGGAGTGTGTGCGGAAGAATGGGCCAAAAGCTACCTGAGCAATGCAGGCGACTAGTGTCTCCATACAGGATGTGAGGAGTGTGTGCGGAAGAATGGGCCAAAATCCACCTGAGCAATGCAGGCGACTAGTGTCTCCATACAGGATGTGAGGAGTGTGTGCGGAAGAATGGACCAAAATCCACTTGAGCAATGCAGGTGACTAGTGTCTCCATACAGGATGTGAGGAGTGTGTGCAGAAGAATGGGCCAAAACCCACCTGAGCAATGCAGGTGACTAGTGTCTCCATACAGGATGTGAGGAGTGTGTGCGGAAGAAAGGACCAAAATCCACCTGAGCAATGCAGGCGACCAGTGTCTCCATACAGGATGTGAGGAGTGTGTGCAGAAGAATGGGCCAAAATCCACCTGAGCAATGCAGGTGACTAGTGTCTCCATACAGGATGTGAGGAGTGTGTGCGGAAGAATGGGCCAAAATCCACCTGAGCAATGCAGGCGACCAGTGTCTCCATACAGGACGTGAGGAGTGTGTGCGGAAGAATGAGCCAAAATCCACCTGAGCAATGCAGGTGACTAGTGTCTCCATACAGGATGTGAGGAGTGTGTGCGGAAGAATGGGCCAAAATCCACCTGAGCAATGCAGGTGACTAGTGTCTCCATACAGGACGTGAGGAGTGTGTGCGGAAGAATGAGCCAAAATCCACCTGAGCAATGCAGGCGACTAGTGTCTCCATACAGGATGTGAGGAGTGTGTGCGGAAGAATGGGCCAAAATCCACCTGAGCAATGCAGGCGACTAGTGTCTCCATACAGGATGTGAAGAGTGTGTGTGGAAGAATGGGCCAAAATCCACCTGAGCAATGCAGGAGGCTAGTGTCTCCATACAGGATGTGAGGAGTGTGTGCGGAAGAATGGGCCAAAATCCACCTGAGCAATGCAGGCGACTAGTGTCTCCATACAGGATGTGAGGAGTGTGTGCGGAAGAATGGGCCAAAATCCACCTGAACAATGCAGGCAACTAGTGTCTCCATACAGGATGTGAGGAGTGTGTGCGGAAGAATGGGCCAAAATCCACCTGAGCAATGCAGGTGACTAGTGTCTCCATACAGGATGTGAGAAGTGTGTGCGGAAGAATGGGCCAAAATCCACCTGAGCAATGCAGGTGACTAGTGTCTCCATACAGGATGTGAGGAGTGTGTGCGGAAGAATCGGCCAAAATCCACCTGAGCAATGCAGGTGACTAGTGTCTCCATACAGGATGTGAGGAGTGTGTGCAGAAGAATGAGCCAAAATCCACCTGAGCAATGCAGGTGACTAGTGTCTCCATACAGGATGTGAGGAGTGTGTGCGGAAGAATGGGCCAAAATCCACCGGAGCAATGCAGGCGACTAGTGTCTCCATACAGGATGTGAGGAGTGTGTGCGGAAGAATGACCAAAATCCACCTGAGCAATGCAGGGACTAGTGTCTCCATACAGGATGTGAGGAGTGTGTGCGGAAGAATGGGCCAAAATCCACCTGAGCAATGCAGGCAACTAGTGTCTCCATACAGGATGTGAGGAGTGTGTGCGGAAGAATGGGCCAAAATCCACCTGAGCAATGCAGGGACTAGTGTCTCCATACAGGATGTGAGGAGTGTGTGCGGAAGAATGACCAAAATCCACCTGAGCAATGCAGGGACTAGTGTCTCCATACAGGATGTGAGGAGTGTGTGCGGAAGAATGGCCAAAATCCACCTGAGCAATGCAGGCGACTAGTGTCTCCATACAGGATGTGAGGAGTGTGTGCGGAAGAATGGGCCAAATCCACCTGAGCAATGCAGGTGACTAGTGTCTCCATACAGGATGTGAGGAGTGTGTGCGGAAGAATGGGCCAAAATCCACCTGAGCAATGCAGGCGACCAGTGTCTCCATACAGGATGTGAGGAGTGTGTGTGGAAGAATGGTCCAAAATCCACCTGAGCAATGCAGGCGACTAGTGTCTCCATACAGGATGTGAGGAATGTGTGCGGAAGAATGGTCCAAAATCCACCTGAGCAATGCAGGTGACTAGTGTCTCCATACAGGATGTGAGGAGTGTGTGCGGAAGAATGGGCCAAATCCACCTGAGCAATGCAGGTGACTAGTGTCTCCATACAGGATGTGAGGAGTGTGTGCGGAAGAATGGGCCAAAATCCACCTGAGCAATGCAGGTGACTAGTGTCTCCATACAGGATGTGACGAGTGTGTGCGGAAGAATGACCAAAATCCACCTGAGCAATGCAGGCGACTAGTGTCTCCATACAGGATGTGAGGAGTGTGTGCGGAAGAATGGCCAAAATCCACCTGAGCAATGCAGGCGACTAGTGTCTCCATACAGGATGTGAGGAGTGTGTGCGGAAGAATGGGCCAAATCCACCTGAGCAATGCAGGTGACTAGTGTCTCCATACAGGATGTGAGGAGTGTGTGCGGAAGAATGGGCCAAAATCCACCTGAGCAATGCAGGCGACCAGTGTCTCCATACAGGATGTGAGGAGTGTGTGTGGAAGAATGGTCCAAAATCCACCTGAGCAATGCAGGCGACTAGTGTCTCCATACAGGATGTGAGGAATGTGTGCGGAAGAATGGTCCAAAATCCACCTGAGCAATGCAGGTGACTAGTGTCTCCATACAGGATGTGAGGAGTGTGTGCGGAAGAATGGGCCAAATCCACCTGAGCAATGCAGGTGACTAGTGTCTCCATACAGGATGTGAGGAGTGTGTGCGGAAGAATGGGCCAAAATCCACCTGAGCAATGCAGGTGACTAGTGTCTCCATACAGGATGTGACGAGTGTGTGCGGAAGAATGGCCAAAATCCACCTGAGCAATGCAGGTGACTAGTGTCTCCATACAGGATGTGAGGAGTGTGTGCGGAAGAATGGTCCAAAATCCACCTGAGCAATGCAGGTGACTAGTGTCTCCATACAGGATGTGAGGAGTGTGTGCGGAAGAATGGACCAAAATCCACCTGAGCAATGCAGGGACTAGTGTCTCCATACAGGATGTGAGGAGTGTGTGCGGAAGAATGGGCCAAAATCCACCTGAGCAATGCAGGGACTAGTGTCTCCATACAGGATGTGAGGAGTGTGTGCGGAAGAATGGGCCAAAATCCACCTGAGCAATGCAGGCGACTAGTGTCTCCATACAGGATGTGAGGAGTGTGTGCGGAAGAATGGACCAAAATCCACCTGAGCAATGCAGGCGACTAGTGTCTCCATACAGGATGTGAGGAGTGTGTGCGGAAGAATGGGCCAAATCCACCTGAGCAATGCAGGCGACTAGTGTCTCCATACAGGATGTGAGGAGTGTGTGCGGAAGAATGGGCCAAAATCCACCTGAGCAATGCAGGTGACTAGTGTCTCCATACAGGATGTGAGGAGTGTGTGCGGAAGAATGGGCCAAAATCCACCTGAGCAATGCAGGTGACTAGTGTCTCCATACAGGACGTGAGGAGTGTGTGCGGAAGAATGAGCCAAAATCCACCTGAGCAATGCAGGCGACTAGTGTCTCCATACAGGATGTGAGGAGTGTGTGCGGAAGAATGGGCCAAAATCCACCTGAGCAATGCAGGCGACTAGTGTCTCCATACAGGATGTGAAGAGTGTGTGTGGAAGAATGGGCCAAAATCCACCTGAGCAATGCAGGAGGCTAGTGTCTCCATACAGGATGTGAGGAGTGTGTGCGGAAGAATGGGCCAAAATCCACCTGAGCAATGCAGGCGACTAGTGTCTCCATACAGGATGTGAGGAGTGTGTGCGGAAGAATGGGCCAAAATCCACCTGAACAATGCAGGCAACTAGTGTCTCCATACAGGATGTGAGGAGTGTGTGCGGAAGAATGGGCCAAAATCCACCTGAGCAATGCAGGTGACTAGTGTCTCCATACAGGATGTGAGAAGTGTGTGCGGAAGAATGGGCCAAAATCCACCTGAGCAATGCAGGTGACTAGTGTCTCCATACAGGATGTGAGGAGTGTGTGCGGAAGAATCGGCCAAAATCCACCTGAGCAATGCAGGTGACTAGTGTCTCCATACAGGATGTGAGGAGTGTGTGCAGAAGAATGAGCCAAAATCCACCTGAGCAATGCAGGTGACTAGTGTCTCCATACAGGATGTGAGGAGTGTGTGCGGAAGAATGGGCCAAAATCCACCGGAGCAATGCAGGCGACTAGTGTCTCCATACAGGATGTGAGGAGTGTGTGCGGAAGAATGACCAAAATCCACCTGAGCAATGCAGGGACTAGTGTCTCCATACAGGATGTGAGGAGTGTGTGCGGAAGAATGGGCCAAAATCCACCTGAGCAATGCAGGCAACTAGTGTCTCCATACAGGATGTGAGGAGTGTGTGCGGAAGAATGGGCCAAAATCCACCTGAGCAATGCAGGGACTAGTGTCTCCATACAGGATGTGAGGAGTGTGTGCGGAAGAATGACCAAAATCCACCTGAGCAATGCAGGGACTAGTGTCTCCATACAGGATGTGAGGAGTGTGTGCGGAAGAATGGCCAAAATCCACCTGAGCAATGCAGGCGACTAGTGTCTCCATACAGGATGTGAGGAGTGTGTGCGGAAGAATGGGCCAAATCCACCTGAGCAATGCAGGTGACTAGTGTCTCCATACAGGATGTGAGGAGTGTGTGCGGAAGAATGGGCCAAAATCCACCTGAGCAATGCAGGCGACCAGTGTCTCCATACAGGATGTGAGGAGTGTGTGTGGAAGAATGGTCCAAAATCCACCTGAGCAATGCAGGCGACTAGTGTCTCCATACAGGATGTGAGGAATGTGTGCGGAAGAATGGTCCAAAATCCACCTGAGCAATGCAGGTGACTAGTGTCTCCATACAGGATGTGAGGAGTGTGTGCGGAAGAATGGGCCAAATCCACCTGAGCAATGCAGGTGACTAGTGTCTCCATACAGGATGTGAGGAGTGTGTGCGGAAGAATGGGCCAAAATCCACCTGAGCAATGCAGGTGACTAGTGTCTCCATACAGGATGTGACGAGTGTGTGCGGAAGAATGACCAAAATCCACCTGAGCAATGCAGGCGACTAGTGTCTCCATACAGGATGTGAGGAGTGTGTGCGGAAGAATGGCCAAAATCCACCTGAGCAATGCAGGCGACTAGTGTCTCCATACAGGATGTGAGGAGTGTGTGCGGAAGAATGGGCCAAATCCACCTGAGCAATGCAGGTGACTAGTGTCTCCATACAGGATGTGAGGAGTGTGTGCGGAAGAATGGGCCAAAATCCACCTGAGCAATGCAGGCGACCAGTGTCTCCATACAGGATGTGAGGAGTGTGTGTGGAAGAATGGTCCAAAATCCACCTGAGCAATGCAGGCGACTAGTGTCTCCATACAGGATGTGAGGAATGTGTGCGGAAGAATGGTCCAAAATCCACCTGAGCAATGCAGGTGACTAGTGTCTCCATACAGGATGTGAGGAGTGTGTGCGGAAGAATGGGCCAAATCCACCTGAGCAATGCAGGTGACTAGTGTCTCCATACAGGATGTGAGGAGTGTGTGCGGAAGAATGGGCCAAAATCCACCTGAGCAATGCAGGTGACTAGTGTCTCCATACAGGATGTGACGAGTGTGTGCGGAAGAATGGCCAAAATCCACCTGAGCAATGCAGGTGACTAGTGTCTCCATACAGGATGTGAGGAGTGTGTGCGGAAGAATGGTCCAAAATCCACCTGAGCAATGCAGGTGACTAGTGTCTCCATACAGGATGTGAGGAGTGTGTGCGGAAGAATGGACCAAAATCCACCTGAGCAATGCAGGGACTAGTGTCTCCATACAGGATGTGAGGAGTGTGTGCGGAAGAATGGGCCAAAATCCACCTGAGCAATGCAGGGACTAGTGTCTCCATACAGGATGTGAGGAGTGTGTGCGGAAGAATGGGCCAAAATCCACCTGAGCAATGCAGGCGACTAGTGTCTCCATACAGGATGTGAGGAGTGTGTGCGGAAGAATGGACCAAAATCCACCTGAGCAATGCAGGCGACTAGTGTCTCCATACAGGATGTGAGGAGTGTGTGCGGAAGAATGGGCCAAATCCACCTGAGCAATGCAGGCGACTAGTGTCTCCATACAGGATGTGAGGAGTGTGTGCGGAAGAATGGGCCAAAATCCACCTGAGCAATGCAGGTGACTAGTGTCTCCATACAGGATGTGAGGAGTGTGTGCGGAAGAATGGGCCAAAATCCACCTGAGCAATGCAGGTGACTAGTGTCTCCATACAGGATGTGTCTGGAGCTTCATCACCAACAGAGAATGTACAAAGTACTAAATACATTTCAATAACGTGTTCAATACTTATTTCACTGCTGTATTCAGTGTGATGTCCCCATATTCAGTGTGATGTCCCCATATTCAGCGTGATGTCCCCATATTCAGTGTGATGTCCCCATATTCAGTGTGATGTCCCCATATTCAGTGTGATGTCCCCATATTCAGTGTGATGTCACCATATTCAGTGTGATGTCCCCGTATTCAGTGTGATGTCACCATATTCAGTGTGATGTCCCCGTATTCAGTGTGATGTCACCATATTCAGCGTGATGTCCCCGTATTCAGTGTGATGTCACCATATTCAGCGTGATGTCCCCATATTCAGTGTGATGTCACCATATTCAGCGTGATGTCCCCATATTCAGTGTGATGTCACCATATTCAGTGTGATGTCACCATATTCAGCGTGATGTCCCCGTATTCAGTGTGATGTCACCATATTCAGCGTGATGTCACCATATTCAGCGTGATGTCCCCGTATTCAGTGTGATGTCCCCATATTCAGTGTGATGTCACCATATTCAGTGTGATGTCACCATATTCAGTGTGATGTCACCATATTCAGTGTGATGTCCCCGTATTCAGTGTGATGTCCCCATATTCAGTGTGATGTCACCATATTCAGCGTGATGTCACCATATTCAGCGTGATGTCCCCGTATTCAGTGTGATGTCACCATATTCAGTGTGATGTCCCCATATTCAGCGTGATGTCACCATATTCAGCGTGATGTCCCCATATTCAGCGTGATGTCACCATATTCAGTGTGATGTCCCCATATTCAGTGTGATGTCCCCATATTCAGTGTGATGTCACCATATTCAGTGTGATGTCACCATATTCAGCGTGATGTCACCATATTCAGCGTGATGTCACCATATTCAGTGTGATGTCCCCATATTCAGTGTGATGTCCCCATATTCAGTGTGATGTCCCCATATATTCAGTGTGATGTCCCCATATTCAGTGTGATGTCACCATATTCAGCGTGATGTCCCCATATATTCAGTGTGATGTCCCCATATTCAGTGTGATGTCACCATATTCAGTGTGATGTCCCCATATTCAGTGTGATGTCCCCATATTCAGCGTGATGTCCCCATATTCAGTGTGATGTCCCCATATTCAGTGTGATGTCACCATATTCAGTGTGATTTCCCCATATTCAGTGTGATGTCACCATATTCAGTGTGATGTCCCCGTATTCAGTGTGATGTCACCATATTCAGTGTGATGTCCCCGTATTCAGTGTGATGTCACCATATTCAGCGTGATGTCCCCGTATTCAGTGTGATGTCACCATATTCAGCGTGATGTCCCCATATTCAGTGTGATGTCACCATATTCAGCGTGATGTCCCCATATTCAGCGTGATGTCACCATATTCAGCGTGATGTCCCCATATTCAGCGTGATGTCCCCATATTCAGCGTGATGTCACCATATTCAGTGTGATGTCCCCATATTCAGTGTGATGTCACCATATTCAGTGTGATGTCACCATATTCAGCGTGATGTCACCATATTCAGCGTGATGTCACCATATTCAGTGTGATGTCCCCATATTCAGTGTGATGTCCCCATATTCAGTGTGATGTCCCCATATATTCAGTGTGATGTCCCCATATATTCAGTGTGATGTCACCATATTCAGCGTGATGTCCCCATATATTCAGTGTGATGTCCCCATATTCAGCGTGATGTCCCCATATTCAGCGTGATGTCACCATATTCAGTGTGATGTCCCCATATTCAGCGTGATGTCACCATATTCAGTGTGATGTCCCCGTATTCAGCGTGATGTCCCCATATTCAGTGTGATGTCACCATATTCAGCGTGATGTCCCCATATTCAGCGTGATGTCCCCATATTCAGCGTGATGTCCCCATATTCAGCGTGATGTCACCATATTCAGCGTGATGTCACCATATTCAGCGTGATGTCCCCATATTCAGTGTGATGTCACCATATTCAGTGTGATGTCCCCATATTCAGCGTGATGTCCCCATATTCAGCGTGATGTCCCCATATTCAGCGTGATGTCCCCATATTCAGTGTGATGTCCCCATATTCAGTGTGATGTCACCATATTCAGCGTGATGTCCCCATATTCAGTGTGATGTCACCATATTCAGTGTGATGTCACCATATTCAGTGTGATGTCCCCATATTCAGCGTGATGTCCCCATATTCAGCGTGATGTCCCCATATTCAGTGTGATGTCCCCATATTCAGTGTGATGTCACCATATTCAGTGTGATGTCACCATATTCAGTGTGATGTCCCCATATTCAGTGTGATGTCCCCATATTCAGTGTGATGTCACCATATTCAGTGTGATGTCACCATATTCAGTGTGATGTCCCCATATTCAGCGTGATGTCACCATATTCAGTGTGATGTCCCCATATTCAGTGTGATGTCACCATATTCAGTGTGATGTCCCCATATATTCAGCGTGATGTCCCCATATATTCAGCGTGATGTCCCCATATTCAGTGTGATGTCCTCATATTCAGCGTGATGTCCCCATATTCAGCGTGATGTCCCCATATTCAGCGTGATGTCCCCATATTCAGCGTGATGTCCCCATATTCAGTGTGATGTCCCCATATTCAGTGTGATGTCCCCATATTCAGTGTGATGTCACCATATTCATCGTGATGTCACCATATTCAGCGTGATGTCCCCATATTCAGCGTGATGTACCCATATATTCAGCGTGATGTCACCATATTCAGCGTGATGTCCCCATATTCAGTGTGATGTCACTATATTCAGTGTGATGTCACCATATTCAGCGTGATGTCACCATATTCAGTGTGATGTCCCCATATTCAGTGTGATGTCCCCATATTCAGTGTGATGTCCCCATATTCAGTGTGATGTCACCATATTCAGTGTGATGTCCCCATATTCAGCGTGATGTCCCCATATTCAGCGTGATGTCCCCATATTCAGCGTGATGTCCCCATATTCAGCGTGATGTCCCCATATTCAGTGTGATGTCACCATATTCAGTGTGATGTCACCATATTCAGTGTGATGTCCCCATATTCAGTGTGATGTCACCATATTCAGTGTGATGTCCCCATATTCAGCGTGATGTCCCCATATTCAGCGTGATGTCCCCATATTCAGCGTGATGTCCCCATATTCAGTGTGATGTCCCCGTATTCAGTGTGATGTCCCCGTATTCAGTGTGATGTCCCCATATTCAGTGTGATGTCCCCATATTCAGTGTGATGTCCCCATATTCAGTGTGATGTCACCATATTCAGTGTGATGTCCCCATATTCAGCGTGATGTCCCCATATTCAGCGTGATGTCCCCATATTCAGTGTGATGTCACCATATTCAGTGTGATGTCACCATATTCAGCGTGATGTCACCATATTCAGTGTGATGTCCCCATATTCAGTGTGATGTCCCCATATTCAGCGTGATGTCCCCATATTCAGCGTGATGTCACCATATTCAGTGTGATGTCCCCATATTCAGCGTGATGTCCCCATATTCAGCGTGATGTCCCCATATTCAGCGTGATGTCCCCATATTCAGTGTGATGTCACCATATTCAGTGTGATGTCCCCATATATTCAGTGTGATGTCCCCATATCCAGCGTGATGTCCCCATATTCAGCGTGATGTGCCCATATTCAGTGTGATGTCCCCATATATTCAGCGTGATGTCACCATATTAAGCGTGATGTCCCCATATTCAGTGTGATGTCACTATATTCAGTGTGATGTCACCATATTCAGTGTGATGTCCCCATATTCAGCGTGATGTCACCATATTAAGCGTGATGTCCCCATATTCAGTGTGATGTCACTATATTCAGTGTGATGTCACCATATTCAGTGTGATGTCACCATATTCAGTGTGATGTCCCCATATTCAGTGTGATGTCACCATATTCAGTGTGATGTCACTATATTCAGTGTGATGTCACCATATTCAGCGTGATGTCCCCATATTCAGTGTGATGTCACCATATTCAGTGTGATGTCACCATAATCAGCGTGATGTCACTATATTCAGTGTGATGTCACCATATTCAGTGTGATGTCACCATATTCAGTGTGATGTCACTATATTCAGTGTGATGTCACTATATTCAGTGTGATGTCCCCATATTCAGCGTGATGTCACCATATTCAGCGTGATGTCCCCATATTCAGCGTGATGTCCCCATATTCAGCGTGATGTCCCCATATTCAGCGTGATGTCACCATATTCAGCGTGATGTTCCCATATTCAGCGTGATGTCACCATATTCAGTGTGATGTCCCCATATTCAGCATGATGTCCCCATATTCAGCGTGATGTCCCCATATTCAGTGTGATGTCCCCATATATTCAGTGTGATGTCACCATATTCAGCGTGATGTCCCCATATTCAGTGTGATGTCACCATATTCAGTGTGATGTCCCCATATTCAGCGTGATGTCCCCATATTCAGCGTGATGTCACCATATTCAGCGTGATGTCACCATATTCAGCGTGATGTCCCCATATTCAGCGTGATGTCCCCATATTCAGCGTGATGTCACCATATTCAGCGTGATGTCCCCATATTCAGCGTGATGTCCCCATATTCAGCGTGATGTCCCCATATTCAGTGTGATGTCCCCATATTCAGTGTGATGTCACTATATTCAGTGTGATGTCCCCATATTCAGCGTGATGTCCCCATATTCAGCGTGATGTCCCCATATTCAGCGTGATGTCCCCATATTCAGCGTGATGTCACCATATTCAGCGTGATGTCCCCATATTCAGCGTGATGTCTCCATATTCAGTGTGATGTCCCCATATTCAGTGTGATGTCATTATATATTGTGTGATGTCACCATATTCAGCGTGATGTCACCATATTCAGTGTGATGTCCCCATATTCAGCGTGATGTCCCCATATTCAGTGTGATGTCCCCATATTCAGCGTGATGTCACCATATTCAGTGTGATGTCCCCATATTCAGTGTGATGTCACCATATTCAGCGTGATGTCCCCATATTCAGTGTGATGTCCCCATATTCAGCGTGATGTCCCCATATTCAGTGTGATGTCCCCATATTCAGCGTGATGTCCCCATATTCAGTGTGATGTCCCCATATTCAGTGTGATGTCACCATATTCAGTGTGATGTCCCCATATTCAGTGTGATGTCACCATATTCAGTGTGATGTCCCCATATTCAGTGTGATGTCACCATATTCAGTGTGATGTCCCCATATTCAGTGTGATGTCACCATATTCAGCGTGATGTCACCATATTCAGCGTGATGTCACCATATTCAGCGTGATGTCCCCATATTCAGTGTGATGTCACCATATTCAGCGTGATGTCCCCATATTCAGCGTGATGTCCCCATATTCAGCGTGATGTCCCCATATTCAGCGTGATGTACCCATATTCAGCGTGATGTCCCCATATTCAGCGTGATGTCCCCATATTCAGTGTGATGTCCCCATATTCAGTGTGATGTCACCATATTCAGCGTGATGTCCCCATATTCAGCGTGATGTCTCCATATTCAGCGTGATGTCCCCATATTCATTGTGATGTCCCCATATTCATTGTGATGTCCCCATATTCAGTGTGATGTCACCATATTCAGCGTGATGTCACCATATTCAGCGTGATGTCACCATATTCAGCGTGATGTCACCATATTCAGCGTGATGTCCCCATATTCAGCGTGATGTCCCCATATTCAGCGTGATGTCACCATATTCAGCGTGATGTCCCCATATTCAGCGTGATGTCTCCATATTCAGCGTGATGTCCCCATATTCAGCGTGATGTCCCCATATTCAGCGTGATGTCTCCATATTCAGTGTGATGTCACCATATTCAGTGTGATGTCACCATATTCAGTGTGATGTCACCATATTCAGCGTGATGTCACCATATTCAGCGTGATGTCACCATATTCAGCGTGATGTCACCATATTCAGCGTGATGTCCCCATATTCAGTGTGATGTCCCCATATTCAGTGTGATGTCACCATATTCAGTGTGATGTCCCCATATTCAGCGTGATGTCACCATATTCAGCGTGATGTCCCCATATTCAGCGTGATGTCCCCATATTCAGCGTGATGTCCCCATATTCAGCGTGATGTCCCCATATTCAGCGTGATGTCCCCATATTCAGCGTGATGTCCCCATATTCAGCGTGATGTCCCCATATTCAGCGTGATGTCACCATATTCAGCGTGATGTCACCATATTCAGCGTGATGTCACCATATTCAGCGTGATGTCACCATATTCAGCGTGATGTCCCCATATTCAGCGTGATGTCACCATATTCAGCGTGATGTCACCATATTCAGCGTGATGTCACCATATTCAGCGTGATGTCCCCATATTCAGCGTGATGTCCCCATATTCAGCGTGATGTCACCATATTCAGCGTGATGTCACCATATTCAGCGTGATGTCACCATATTCAGCGTGATGTCCCCATATTCAGCGTGATGTCCCCATATTCAGCGTGATGTCCCCATATTCAGCGTGATGTCCCCATATTCAGCGTGATGTCCCCATATTCAGCGTGATGTCCCCATATTCAGCGTGATGTCCCCATATTCAGCGTGATGTCCCCAAATTCAGCGTGATATCACTATATTCAGTGTGATGTCACCATATTCAGTGTGATGTCCCCATATTCAGCGTGATGTCCCCATATTCAGTGTGATGTCATTATATATTATGTGATGTCACCATATTCAGTGTGATGTCCCCATATTCAGCGTGATGTCCCCATATTCAGTGTGATGTCCCCATATTCAGCGTGATGTCCCCATATGCAGTGTGATGTCCCCATATTCAGCGTGATGTCCCCATATTCAGTGTGATGTCCCCATATTCAGTGTGATGTCCCCATATTCAGCGTGATGTCATCATATTCAGTGTGATGTCACCATATATTGTGTGATGTCATCATATTCAGTGTGATGTCCCCATATTCAGTGTGATGTCCCCATATTCAGCGTGATGTCAACATATTCAGTGTGATGTCATCATATTCAGTGTGATGTCCCCATATTCAGCGTGATGTCACCATATTCAGCGTGATGTCACCATATTCAGCGTGATGTCCCCATATTCAGCGTGATGTCCCCATATTCAGTGTGATGTCCCCATATTCAGTGTGATGTCCCCATATTCAGCGTGATGTCCCCATATTCAGCGTGATGTCCCCATATTCAGCGTGATGTCCCCATATGCAGCGTGATGTCCCCATATTCAGCGTGATGTCATCATATTCAGCGTGATGTCCCCATATTCAGTGTGATGTCCCCATATTCAGTGTGATGTCCCCATATTCAGCGTGATGTCCCCATATTCAGTGTGATGTCCCCATATTCAGTGTGATGTCCCCATATTCAGCGTGATGTCCCCATATTCAGCGTGATGTCACCATATTCAGTGTGATGTCACCATATATTGTGTGATGTCACCATATTCAGTGTGATGTCCCCATATTCAGTGTGATGTCCCCATATTCAGTGTGATGTCCCCATATTCAGCGTGATGTCACCATATTCAGTGTGATGTCACCATATATTCTGTGATGTCCCCATATTCAGCGTGATGTCCCCATATTCAGCGTGATGTCACCATATTCAGTGTGATGTCACCATATATTCTGTGATGTCCCCATATTCAGCGTGATGTCCCCATATTCAGCGTGATGTCACCATATTCAGTGTGATGTCACCATATATTCTGTGATGTCATCATATTCAGTGTGATGTCACCTTATCCTGCAGGACATGATGTTGGGGTACCGCATACCAGTTTGGGGGGTCTGGGGTTGAACCCCACCTCTTTGTGTAGCGTGCACAGTGGTGAGGTCCAGACCGCTCCCCTCGTCCAGCGATTGTCAGTCCTGACTACAAGCAGAGAACAATCCCTCCTCAGTGCGGAGGCTCCGGGCAGCGACGTCCCCGGGTCATTAGGGGGGCTGTGTCCCCTGCACACATGTGACGGCCGGAGGGGGCCGCACAATACTGGGGTCTGTCACCAGCACTGATTGATACAAAGCACCCAGAAATCTGAGGGGACATTCTGGGAACAGACAGATTTCCAGGGGCTTCACGCTGGACGACCCCTCTCTATATGACCGGTTAGAAATTGCAGAAGCGCTCACAGATAGCAACTAGCAGAATAGTGACTGCAGCTCTGGAGGTGACTGGGGGATAAGTCGTGATGTAACTGCAGAATAGTGAGTGCAGCTCTGGAGGATAAGACATGATGTAACAGCAGAGTAATGAGTGCAGCTCTAGAGGATAAGAGATGATGTAACAGCAGAGTAGTGAGCGCAGCTCTGGAGGATAAGACATGATGTAACAGCTCAATAGTGAGTGGAGCTCTGGAGGAGACTGGAGGATGAGACACAATGTAACAGCAGAATAGTGACCGCAGCTCTGGAGGATAAGACATGATGTAACAGCAGAATAGTGACTGCAGCTCTGGAGGATAAGACATGATGTAACAGCAGAATAGTGACCGCAGCTCTGGAGGATAAGACATGATGTAACAGCAGAGTAGTGAGTGCAGCTCTGGAGGATAAGACACGATGTAACAGCAGAATAGTGAGTGCAGCTCTGGAGGATAAGACACAATGTAACAGCAGAGTAGTGAGTGCAGCTCTGGAGGATGATACGTGATGTAACAGCAGAATAGTGAGTGCAGCTCTGGAGGTGACTGGAGGATGAGACACGATGTAACAGCAGAATAGTGAGTGCAGCTCTGGAGGATGAGACACGATGTAACAGCAGAATAGTGACCGCAGCTCTGGAGGATAAGACCTGATGTAACAGCAGAATAGTGAGTGCAGCTCTGGAGGTGACTGGAGCTGAGTTTACAGGCGCTGTGACTGTTCACCTCTTTTATGTGTGTCCTCCTGCCCGCACCTCTGTGTATACAGGTGAGAGCGCCAAGCCCTATTGAATGTATTATAGGTCTGAGGTTGGGATTATAAGACCCTGTGAATAATGAGGGTCTCGGAGAATCGCTGGCTCAGCAGATGGGGGTCTCTGAGATTAGAGGGATCAGAGATGGCAGAGATCCCTGGTGTTATATTCGGGATAATCCCCCCATGTGTCGCCGTTATCCCCCACACATGAGAATATGTGATGTGTAATGACGTTTGGGCTGCGGTATGGATCTCTGCTCTGCAGGCAGGGGCCGGGGGCTCAGTGTGACCGGGGGGGGGGGCCAGTGATGGAGGACCGCCTGATATTAGGCTGTATCTCATCACTAAAATAAAGGACCTTCTCAGCCACCGACTGTACAAACCCCCCCAGTGCAGGAGGACCATGGACGCAGCACGGTGTCTGACCCGGGGAGCGGGGGCACAGCGAAGGATGCTGCGGGGGGGGCACAGCGGAGGATGCTGCGGGGGGGGCACAGCGGAGGATGCTGCGGGGGGGGCACAGCGGAGGATGCTGCGGGGGGGGCACAGTGGAGGATGCTGCGGGGGGGGCACAGCGGAGGATGCTGCGGGGGGGGGCACAGCGGAGGATGCTGCGGGGGGGGCACAGCGGAGGATGCTGCGGGGGGGCACAGCGGAGGATGCTGCGGGGGGGCACAGCGGAGGATGCTGCGGGGGGCCACAGCGGAGGATATTGCGGGGGGGCACAGCGGAGGATGCTGCGGGGGGGGCACAGCGGAGGATGCTGCGGGGGGGGCAGAGCGGAGGATGCTGCGGGGGGGGCAGAGTGGAGGATGCTGCGGGGGGGCACAGCGGAGGATGCTGCGGGGGGGGCACAGCGGAGGATGCTGCGGGGGGGCACAGTGGTGGAGGGTGTGGGGGGCACAGCGGAGGATGCTGCGGGGGGGCACAGCGGAGGATGCTGCGGGGGGGCACAGCGGAGGATGCTGCGGGGGGCCACAGCGGAGGATATTGCGGGGGGGCACAGCGGAGGATGCTGCGGGGGGGGCACAGCGGAGGATGCTGCGGGGGGGGCAGAGCGGAGGATGCTGCGGGGGGGGCAGAGTGGAGGATGCTGCGGGGGGGCACAGCGGAGGATGCTGCGGGGGGGGCACAGCGGAGGATGCTGCGGGGGGGCACAGTGGTGGAGGGTGTGGGGGGCACAGCGGAGGATGCTGCGGGGGGGCACAGCGGAGGATGCTGCAGGGGGGCACAGTGGTGGAGGGTGCAGGGGGGCACAACGGAGAGGTGTGTGTGGGGGCACAGTGGAGGATGCTGTGGGGGGGCACAGCGGAGAAGGGTGCAGGAGGCACAGTGGAGGAGGGTGTGGAGGGTGTGAGGGTAGCAACAGAAGAGGGAGGTGCAGCGGAGAAGGGTGCAGAGGAGGGCACAGCATAGGAGGGTGACAAGGGCACAGCAGTGCAAGGTGTGAGGGGAGCAGTGGAGGAGGGTGCGGGGGGTGCAGTGGTGGAGGGTGTGTGGAGCGCAGTGGAGGAGGGTGCGGGGGCGCAGCGAAGGAAGGTGCGTGGGGCGCAGTGGAGGAGGGTGTGTGGGGTGCAGCGAAGGAAGGTGCGTGGGGCGCAGTGGAGGAGGGTGCGGGGGCGCAGCGAAGGAAGGTGCGTGGGGCGCAGCGGTGGAGGGTGTGTGGAGTGCAGTAGAGGAGGGTGCGTGGGGTGCAGTGGTGGAGGGTGTGTGGAGCGCAGTAGAGGAGGGTGCGTGGGGTGCAGTGGTGGAGGGTGCGTGGGGCGCAGTGGTGGAGGGTGCGTGGGGCGCAGTAGAGGAGGGTGCGTGGGGTGCAGTGGTGGAGGGTGTGTGGAGCGCAGTAGAGGAGGGTGCGTGGGGTGCAGTGGTGGAGGGTGTGTGGAGCGCAGTAGAGGAGGGTGCGTGGGGTGCAGTGGTGGAGGGTGCGTGGGGCGCAGTGGTGGAGGGTGCGTGGGGCGCAGTGGTGGAGGGTGCGTGGGGCGCAGTGGTGGAGGGTGCAGAGGGCACAGCACAGGATGGTGTTGGGGGTGCAGCGGAGGACGGTGTGGCATACAGCATGCCTGGTATTTGCGCCCTGTGCGCTCTTTTGCCCGCTCCGTATCCCGCTCTAGCGCGTCACACACCGTCATGTAGAGCGTTTATGCTGCGCCTTTACATTTCCACTATTTCTTTGTGGTGTGTGGAGGGATGAATCCTCGGCGCTGTGGTCCATGCACCGTCTCTATTCCAGCACCATCATTTGTGGGGGCAGCGCGGGCCCACCACTGGCCTCTCCTCCGGCCTCTCCTCCTCCTCCGGCCTCTACTCCTCCGCCGGCCTCTCCGCCAGCCTCTCCTCCGGCCCCCCCTCCTCCAGCCTCTCCTCTGGCCTCTCCTCCGGCCTCTCCGTTGGCCTCTCCGACGGCCTCTCCTCCTCCAGCCTCTCCTCCGGCCTCTCTGCCGGCCTCTCCTCCTCCAGCCTCTCCTCTGGCCTCTCTACCGGCCTCTCCTCCGGCCTCTCCTCCGGCTTCTCCTCTGGCCTCTCCTCCAGCCTATCCGCTGGCCTCTCCTCCGGTCTCTCCTCCGTTTTCTCCTCCGTTTTCTCCTCAGTTTTCTCCTCTGGCCTCTCTGCTGACCTCTCCTCCGGTCTCTCCTCCGGTCTCTCCTCCGATCTCACCTCTGATCTCTCCTCTGGCCTCTCATCTGGCCTCTCCTCTGGCCTCTCCTCTGGCCTCTCCTCTGGCCTCTCCTCTGGCCTCTCCTCCGGCCTCTCCGCTGGCCTCTCCGCTGGCCTATTTGCTGGCCTCTCCTCCGGTCTCTCCTCTGGCCTCTCCGCTGGCCTCTCCGCTGGCCTCTCCTCTGACCTCTCCGCTGGCCTCTCCGCTGGCCTATTTGCTGGCCTCTCCTCCGGTCTCTCCTCTGGTTTCTCCTCCGGCCTCTCCGCTGGCCTCTCCTCCGGCCTCTCCTCTGACCTCTCCGCCGGCCTCTCCTCCGGCCTCTCCGCTGGCCTCTCCTCTGGCCTCTCCTCCGACCTCTCCGCCGGCCTCTCCTCCAGCCTCTCCTCCGGCCTCTCCTCCGGCCTCTCCTCCGGCCTCTCCGCCGGCCTCTCCTCCGGCCTCTCCTCTGGCCTCTCCTCCGGCCTCTCCTCCTCCTCCGGCCTCTCCTCCGGCCTCTCCTCCGGCCTCTCCTCCGGCCTCTCCTCCGGCCTCTCCTCTGGCCTCTCCTCTGGCCTCTCCTCCGGAGGAGAGGCCAGAGGAGAGGCCAGAGGAGAGGCCGGCGGAGAGGCCGGCGGAGAGGCCGGCGGAGAGGCCGGAGGAGAGGCCGGAGGAGAGGCCGGCCTCTCCTCCAGCCTCTCCGCCGGCCTCTCCTCCGGCCTCTCCTCCGGCCTCTCCGCCGGCCTCTCCTCCTCCTCTGCACCTTAAGATAAAGAATTAAAAAAGGAGGAAAACTATAAGCTCAAAAGCGAAAACTGTGTGAAGTGCGCGGTGGGCGCCGTATAACGACCGCGCAGGAGCCAAGATGGCGGCCGTATCCACATCCACGATGACCTGACAGAGGAGATACGTCCCCCGGGGGTCACATACACCATATCTTGCACCGTCATGTGACCAGGTATCACCCATAAATAACGCCACAAGCAGCAGGTGGCGGACGGGACTTTCTGCGCCCCCAGAGCTGAAATCCTGATACCGCTCACCTCTGGGGCCTCGAATATAAGGTGTCTGACGGGGGAAGGGGTCTCAGGTCTCCACGACCTTGACTGATCCCCGCAACCGAGGAGGACGAGCACAGCATGATGGGGGGAGCAGTGCTGCGCCAGGGAAGTGCACAGTATCACACAGGATTAGATACACGGCTCAGCAGACAGTATCACACAGGATTAGATACACGGCTCAGCAGACAGTATCACACAGGATTAGATACACAGCTCAGCAGACAGTATCACACAGGATTAGATACACAGCTCAGCAGACAGTATCACACAGGAGAGGGTTAGATACACAGCTCAGCAGACGGTATCACACAGGAGAGGATTAGATACACGGCTCAGCAGACAGTATCACACAGGAGAGGATTAGATACACGGCTCAGCAGACAGTATCACACAGGAGAGGATTAGATACACGGCTCAGCAGACAGTATCACACAGGATAGGATTAGATACACGGCTCAGCAGACAGTATCACACAGGAGAGGATTAGATACACGGCTCAGCAGACAGTATCACACAGGAGAGGATTAGATACACAGCTCAGCAGACAGTATCACACAGGAGAGGATTAGATACACAGCTCAGCAGACAGTATCACACAGGAGAGGATTAGATACACAGCTCAGCAGACAGTATCACACAGGAGAGGATTAGATACACGGCTCAGCAGACAGTATCACACAGGAGAGGATTAGATACACGGCTCAGCAGACAGTATCACACAGGAGAGGATTAGATACATCGCTCAGCAGACAGTATCACACAGGAGAGGATTAGATACGCGGCTCAGCAGACAGTATCACACAGGAGAGGATTAGATACACAGCTCAGCAGACAGTATCACACAGGAGAGGATTAGATACACGGCTCAGCAGACAGTATCACACAGGAGAGGATTAGATACACGGCTCAGCAGACAGTATCACACAGGAGAGGATTAGATACACAGCTCAGCAGACAGTATCATACAGGAGAGGATTAGATACACGGCTCAGCAGACAGTATCACACAGGAGAAGATTAGATACACGGCTCAGCAGACAGTATCACACAGGATAGGATTAGATATGCGGCTCAGCAGACAGGATCACACAGGAGAGTATTAGATACACAGCTCAGCAGGCAGTATCACACAGGAGGGGATTAGATACACGGCTCAGCAGACAGTATCACACAGGAGAGGATTAGATACACAGCTCAGCAGACAGTATCATACAGGAGAGGATTAGATACACGGCTCAGCAGACAGTATCACACAGGAGAGGATTAGATACACGGCTCAGCAGACAGTATCACACAGAAGAAGATTAGATACACGGCTCAGCAGACAGTATCACACAGGATAGGATTAGATATGAGGCTCAGCAGACAGTATCACACAGGAGAGGATTAGATACCGCGCCCCTGCATATTACAGTTAATATGGCTGTGATACATGGTGTCACGTTCCTGGATCGGCTGCAGGTGATGACAGATCCTTCGCTGTCGTCTCTTCATTCTCGCGGTGTCAGTGATGGGGGACAGGTGACAGTATCCATTATCCCGGCTCTATGGCTTCGGGCTGTTGAAAGCTCCTCTGTACCGGGGCCGAGCATTCACTGCAGAGGATGGGAGGACAGCACAATCTCCTGTACTCCTCGTGTCTCCTCTGTCCTCTCCTCACACCAGGAAACTGCAGGATTTATCAGATCTCATCAATGAATGTATTCTAAAATCATACAAATGTAAAATACACGGATCCCAATTAGAGAGCGCGGATCACAATTAGAGGATGCGGATCACAATTAGAGGATACGGATCACAATTAGAGAGCACGGATCACAATTAGAGAACCCAGATCACAATTAGAGAGCCCGGATCACAATTAGAGGACAAGGATCACAATTAGAGGACGCGGATCACAATTAGAGAGCACGGATCACAATTAGAGAGCGCGGATCACAATTAGAGAGCACGGATCACAATTAGAGAGCACGGATCACAATTAGAGGACAAGGATCACAATTAGAGAGCACGGATCACAATTAGAGAGCACGGATCACAATTAGAGAGCGCGGATCACAATTAGAGAGCACGGATCACAATTAGAGAACTCGGATCACAATTAGAGAGCACAGATCACAATTAGAGGACGCGGATAACATTTAGAGAACAGAGATCACAATTAGAGAGCCCAGATCACAATTAGAGGACGCGGATCACAATTAGAGGATGCGGATGACAGTTAGAGAGCACGGATTACAATTAGAGGACGCGGATCACAATTAGAGAACCCGGATCACAATTAGAGGACGCGGATGACAATTAGAGAACGCAGATCACAATTAGAGGACGCGGATCACAATTAGAGAACAAAGATCATAATTAAAGAACCCGGATCACAATTAGAGAATGCGGATCACAATTAGAGAACCTGGGTCACTATTAGAGACACTGTCAGATGCCTGCAAGTTATTGGTGTTAATCTGCAGCTGGTGCTAATTTACTTCATTATCTGACAAACTCAATGTAACTGGAGCCTAACTTTCCAGTCTCCACTGCCTTTACCATTCCAAAGTGACTGAAAGCCTCCAGCAGCAGGTTGTCCAGATGAAGTTCAAATGGGTGACCCTATCAGCCACAGCAAGAAAAGTTGGTCGTTCCAAGTTTGTGATTTTGAGAATATTGCAACTTTACAACATCGCAAATTCTTTCAAGACCCCCCAAGAAGGCTGGTTGTCCCCGAAAGACAAATGCAAGAGAGCACAGGATGATGCAGAGAATCTCCATAGAGAGGACAGGATAAGCGGACAGTCTCCATGGGTGATCGTTTCCACGCTGCAGCTGGAATTGCCGCCAGCTCAGCACTGAACTGGGTAAGGATCTGTCTCGTCATACAGTGTCACGACGTGTAAGAGCATTTGGACTGAAAGCCGACTGCAGTGAGCAAACCTTTCGTTAGCAAAAAGAATGACAAGGCTAGACTCCCCTGTGGTGCGGAGCATGATGTGGGGACAGAGGAGAAGTGGCCACAGGTCATTTTAGTGACGTTTAATTTATTTGCGGCTGATGGGAAACATTGTGTTCAGTGACAAACTGGGGAAAGACTGAACCCAAAGTGTGTTAAGCAGTCAGTGACCGGCGGTGGAGGAAGGGGCATGGTTTGGGGAATATTTTCTACAGCAGGAGTTGGACCTCTCATACAGCTACATGGCAGAGTGAGTGCAAGTTGTACTTTATTTTTCATCTCCAGTGGATGTGTCTGCGTAATGTATATTACAATTTAGTGGTTAGTGCTACAGTATTGAGGTGGCTTAGTGGTCAGCACTGCAATCTTCTGGTGGCTCAGTGGTTAGCATTATAGTCTTGTGGTGGCTCAGTGGTTAGCATTACAGTCTTGTGGTGGCTCAGTGGTTAGCATTACAGTCTTGTGGTGGATCAGTGGTTAGCATTTTAGTCTTGTGGTGGCTCAGTGGTTAGCACTGCAGTCTTGCAGCGTCCTGGGTTCAAATCCCACTAAGGACAAGATCAGTAGGAATTTCTATGTTCTGCCCGTGTTACATGGGTTTCCTCCGGGTTCTCTAGTTTCCTCCCACACTCCAAAGAATGATAGAGAATGTAGATTGTGAGCCCCAATGGGGACAGTGATGATCATGTATTTACTGTGGAATTAATAGCGCTATATAAGTGAGTAAAAGAAATAACTGAGATGATCATGTTGCAGCAGCAGCGTCACATCACTCCTATTCATCACATGCGGCTTTTAGAGATAGTCTGCAGGAGGGACATGCTGGAAATCTGATTGGCAAAGTGAGGATATTGGATATTGCTGCCAGAACCCCTAAAATTGATTCCATCTTGAAGAGACGTCTGGAAAAAGGGCAGTCGATCAGGGCAGCACTTATTTAACACTAGAACTACTGGACTTGTGACACCTATATAGAAATACATGGTGCAAAGTAGTCAAAATGACTACCTCAGTAGTTCTAGTGTTAATGATTGAGCGATTGCTGGAGCTGAAACCTTTCTTGTAGACATGGCCAACCCTCAGGTAACACTAAATGAAGGTCAATGGACACCGGTGGCTGAATTGAAAGAATTGCTTCATCTCCCATTTACAGTGACTAGAAAATTACAAGCTGAGGATTTAACTCCTGGCATTTTCATAAGGGAGTGGAAGACATTCTTCTGGCATCCGTGTAGGTGGACCCAAGTCATGGTATATTGCTGGATGATCACCAGCTTACTAAAAGAAAAGAAGCTCTGACAGAGGGAGAAGATAGGATGAGTGGCTACAGGATGGCCAAGAGCAAGAGGACTTAGATCCTGACACTGCTACTGCTGCCGTATCTTCAGCCTCTTCAGATGAGACTTGAGTCATGCATGCCTACTGATTCATACCTTCAGTCTCATCAGATGAGAAGGTTGTGTCATTCAGGCCACCTGCTTTCATATCTTCAACCTTATCAGATGAGACATTATTACTACTGCCATATCTTCAGACTCATCAGATGAGGAGTTGTGTCATCCAGTGTTACTTCTTCATATTTTCAGCCTCATCAGATGAAGAATTATGTCATCCAGAGCTACTTCTTCATATCTTCAGCCTCATCAGATCAACAGCTGTGTCATCCAGGGCTCCTGCTCCACATCTTCAGCCTCATCAGATGAGGAGTGGGGTCATCCAGAGCTACTGCTCCTTATCTTCAGCCTCATCAGATGAGGAGTGGGGTCATCCAGGGCTACTGCTCCATATCTTCAGCCTCATCAGATGAGGAGTGGGGTCATCCAGGGCTACTGCTCCATATCTTCAGCCTCATCAGATGAGGAGTGGGGTCATCCAGGGCTACTGCTCCATATCTTCAGCCTCATCAGATGAGGAGTGGGGTCATCCAGGGCTACTGCTCCATATCTTCAGCCTCATCAGATGAGGAATTGTGTCATCCAGGGTGTTACGGGGGGCTGTCTGATAATAACTGAAAGGAGTATCAGACAGTCAGGGTCCACCGTGCAAAGACTTTGCTGCAGACTATGGCAGAGTGCAATACCTCTGTTAACTCACAGAAGAATATAATAAGTAAGTAAAGCAATTCCTCCCTTACTTGGAGGGTGTGTGGAATGATCTCTGTTAAAGATCACAGAGACAAAGGCAATGTGTGCGAAATGGCACCTACCTAGGTCCGCTCTTCTAGTGGTGCAAAAGAGACGGACAGCAGCGTAAGCCGCACAAAGCTCCTACCTGCGTTCGCTCCACTAGTGTGCGAGGATACGAACAACTGCTAGTCGCAGTATAAGGAACGTTACCCTAGCGGCAACGTCCACCTACGAGTCGAACCACAAGGCCCAGCCAGACCATGTGCCTCAGGCACCTGCCTATGTCCGCTCCCCTAAGAGGTAAGGATACGGACAGCAGCCGAAGCTGTAAGGTATAAGAACGCTACCCTGCCGGTAGCGCTCACCTAGCATAGACAGAGGAATGCCTAGAGGAACGCGCACAGAGCGTCTACTCATATGCATGAACCAAGAGGACTGAGCGCCATGCGGCGTGTGTCAGGGTCTTATATAGACTCTGTGCCTCATCCAAGATGGAGGACACCAGAGCCAATCCGCTGCCAGAACGACAGGAGTGACGTCATGCTGGCCTATCACCGAGCAAGACGTCACAAGCACATGACCAGCGACCAATCGGCATAGAAGGTGTCAGAGACATGTGACCTCGTGTCAGCGATGATGTCACCCGCACATGTGCAATGGCTCCAAGATTGGACTTAGTCTCCAGCGCTCGCACATGTGCAGTAGCAAGAAATCTGGACTTAGTCTCCAGCGCTCGCACATGTGCAGTAGCAAGAAATCTGGACATAGTCTCCAGTGCTCGCAGCAACCGTAACACAGGGCTACTGCTCCATATCTTCAGCCTCATCAGATGAGGAATTGTGTCATCCAGGGCTACTGCTCCATATCTTCAGCCTCATCAGATGAGGAATTGTGTCATCCAGGGCTACTGCTCCATATCTTCAGCCTCATCAGATGAGGAATTGTGTCATCCAGGGCTACTGCTCCATATCTTCAGCCTCATCAGATGAGGAATTGTGTCATCCAGGGCTACTGCTCCATATCTTCAGCCTCATCAGATGAGGAATTGTGTTATCCAGGGTTACTGCTCCATATCTTCAGCCTCATCAGATGAGGAATTGTGTCATCCAGGGCTACTGCTCCATATCTTCAGCCTCATCAGATGAGGAATTGTGTCATCCAGGGCTACTGCTCCATATCTTCAGCCTCATCAGATGAGGAATTGTGTCATCCAGGGCTACTGCTCCATATCTTCAGCCTCATCAGATGAGGAATTGTGTCATCCAGGGCTACTGCTCCATATCTTCAGCCTCATCAGATGAGGAATTGTGTCATCCAGGGCTACTGCTCCATATCTTCATCCTCATCAGATGAGGAATTGTGTCATCCAGGGCTACTGCTCCATATCTTCAGCCTCATCAGATGAGGAATTGTGTCATCCAGGGCTACTGCTCCATATCTTCAGCCTCATCAGATGAGGAATTGTGTCATCCAGGGCTACTGCTCCATATCTTCAGCCTCATCAGATGAGGAATTGTGTCATCCAGGGCTACTGCTCCATATCTTCAGCCTCATCAGATGAGGAATTGTGTCATCCAGGGCTACTGCTCCATATCTTCAGCCTCATCAGATGAGGAATTGTGTCATCCAGGGCTACTGCTCCATATCTTCAGCCTCATCAGATGAGGAATTGTGTCATCCAGGGCTACTGCTCCATATCTTCAGCCTCATCAGATGAGGAATTGTGTCATCCAGGGCTACTGCTCCATATCTTCAGCCTCATCAGATGAGGAATTGTGTCATCCAGGGCTACTGCTCCATATCTTCAGCCTCATCAGATGAGGAATTGTGTCATCCAGGGCTACTGCTCCATATCTTCAGCCTCATCAGATGAGGAATTGTGTCATCCAGGGCTACTGCGGCTGAGTACGAGGGAGACGGAGTCAGGGAAATTGAGGAGTCGGAATTGTAGTCGTAGTCGGAGGTTTGGGTTACCGCCTCCTCAGCCGTGGTGTGTTTATGTGTGTAATGTGTATATGTTTGTGTAGTTTGTATGGCGGCGTTCTTACACATACACCTGTGTGTACCCTGTATATGTGTAGATTTGGGGTCACATATGTGTGTGTTATATGCCGGTGTGTATTCGTGCGGCTCCTGGACGGAGGTGTCAGTTGTATCCCCAGTATCCGCCCCCGGACCGTGCCACATATCCGCAGTATGACACGTTATTTCCGCCGTCTGATACAATGTAATGATTCTTTTCCTTGCTGTCGGGCAGATGTATCAGTGTGTAATGTATGACGGCTCCGGCCATTCCTCCCACATTGCAGGAATACGTCCCAGCGAGGGGACGGACGGTGCCGGATAATCATGACAGATCACGGCGCGGCAGCTGCCAAACCGGCACAAGTCACGTCTGCAAATCCCCTGACAGATGTGGAATCCGCCATCTTGTCAACAAGCAAATATCCTCCTAATTACCAGGGAAGAGCAGCTCTGCGATCCCGGGCCGCGTCCAGCTGGCTGCGTCCCCCCCGGACATCGCGCCGACCGCCAATGGGGAGAGAGTTATCAAAACCGGTGCAAAGGGAGAGCGGTGCAGCCCAGAGGGGCCGTAATATAACGGCGGATGCAGGGGCGCGTTCATCACCGCCTGGTCAATGCTGGGACGTCAAAGATTCACAACTCATAGCGGCAAAAGTAAGTACCCCCTGTACGTGCGCTCATTGGGGGCAACACAAGGCGCCAAAGAGTAACTGTGGATGCAACTAAATCTGCGGATCCGGCGCTGCCGTGGTTCTGATGCGTCGTGTCCTCGGGGGTTTTCATGTTTTTTATATTATTTTATAAATGAGTAAATCATCGTACACATGAGGTTCCTCCATCTGCCTCCAGGTGGCGGTATAGAGCCATCCTGCCCGGGTATACGGATACACCAGCATCGCAGCGGGTATACAGTGCAGATAACGCCAGGGCGGCAGCGGGACAGAAACAATAATTACAGCCCCAACACTGCCTGAAACAGCTGATAACTGAGAGCAATAGCCTGACAGATCACCTGTGTTTTATATTTGGGGCAATGAAGCAAGAAGTCTCCGGTCACAATCAGAACATGCCGTCAGCACCGACACTGGACAGGCACACACCGCCCCGGAGAGAAGCTGTCACTCACCGCCCCGGAGAAAAGCTGTCACTCACCGCCCTGGAGAGAAGCTGTCACTCACCGCCCTGGAGAGAAGCTGTCACTCACCACCCCGGAGAGAAGCTGTCACTCACCGCCCTGGAGAGAAGCTGTCACTCACCGCCCCAAAGAGAAGCTGTCACTCACCACCCTGGAGAGAAGCTGTCACTCACCGCCCTGGAGAGAAGCTGTCACTCACCGCCCCGGAGAGAAGCTGTCACTCACCGCCCCGGAGAAAAGCTGTCACTCACCGCCCTGGAGAGAAGCTGTCACTCACCACCCTGGAGAGAAGCTGTCACTCACCACCCCGAGTCTCCACTAGGGGGAGCTCCCTGTATACAGAGATACATGATAAGATCCTGTCTGCAGCCACCACTAGGGGGAGCTCCCTGTATACAGAGATACATGATAAGATCCTGTCTGCAGCCACCACTAGGGGGAGCTCCCTGTATACAGAGATACATGATAAGATCCTGTCTGCAGCCACCACTAGGGGGAGCTCCCTGTATACAGAGATACATGATAAGATCCTGTCTGCAGCCACCACTAGGGGGAGCTCCCTGTATACAGAGATACATGATAAGATCCTGTCTGCAGTCACCACTAGGGGGAGCTCCCTGTATACAGAGATACATGATAAGATCCTGTCTGCAGTCACCACTAGAGGGAGCTCCCTGTATACAGAGATACATGATAAGATCCTGTCTGCAGCCACCACTAGGGGGAGCTCCCTGTATACAGAGATACATGATAAGATCCTGTCTGCAGCCACCACTAGGGGGAGCTCCCTGTATACAGAGATACATGATAAAATCCTGTCTGCAGCCACCACTAGGGGGAGCTCCCTGTATACAGAGATACATGATAAGATCCTGTCTGCAGTCACCACTAGAGGGAGCTCCCTGTATACAGAGATACATGATAAGATCCTGTCTGCAGCCACCACTAGGGGGAGCTCCCTGTATACAGAGATACATGATAAGATCCTGTCTGCAGCCACCACTAGGGGGAGCTCCCTGTATACAGAGATATATGATAAGATCCTGTCTGCAGTCACCACTAGGTGGAGCTCCCTGTATACTGAGATACATGAGAAGATCCTGTCTGCAGCCACCACTAGGGGGAGCTCCCTGTATACAGAGATACATGATAAGATCCTGTCTGCAGTCACCACTAGGGGGAGCTCCCTGTATACAGAGATACATGATAAGATCCTGTCTGCAGTCACCACTAGGGGGAGCTCCCTGTATACAGAGATACATGATAAGATCCTGTCTGCAGCCACCACTAGGGGGAGCTCCCTGTATACAGAGATACATGATAAGATCCTGCCTGCAGCCACCACTAGGGGGAGCTCCCTGTATACAGAGATACATGATAAGATTCTGTCTGCAGCCACCACTAGGGGGAGCTCCCTGTATACAGAGATACATGATAAGATTCTGTCTGCAGCCACCACTAGGGGGAGCTCCCTGTATACAGAGATACATGATAAGATCCTGTCTGCAGACACCACTAGGGGGAGCCCCCTGTATACAGAGATACATGATAAGATCCTGTCTGCAGCCACCACTAGGGGGAGCTCCCTGTATACAGAGATACATGATAAGATCCTGTCTGCGGTCACCACTAGGGGGAGCTCCCTGTATACAGATACATGGTAAGATTTGGTGCAGTTGTCTTCTTTATGCTGCTGCCCCTGGTATTGATGGGCCCTCATGTGAAGTCCGGGGCAGATATTGGTGGTGTTGGAGGTAATTATAGCCTGTCCCTGGCTGTTGCCCCTTCGTGCTGAGCTTGTGGCCGCTGCAGGGAGCTGTGAACACGAGGCGCAGGACACGCTGATCCCTGTAATGTAATGCAGGTCCGTGGTGTCGATCTCTGGGTCGTGCTTAGGGTTAATGTCAGCGATGCCTTCATCACACGGAGAGGAGCGGTGCCCGGGACGTCTGCTCGTTTTTAGCTTGTCCCTAAAGGGCCTTCCAGTGGGATAACGAGGTGTCAGGACGCTCCCCTCCGCTTCCTCCAGCGTCTCGGTTACACGGATAAGATTTCTGTTTACAAAACCCTGAACTTTCACAATGTCAAGGAGAGCGGGCGCGGGCCACCGAGGGCAGCAGGACGGGCGCGGGCCACCGAGGGCAGCAGGACGGGCGCGGGCCACCGAGGGCAGCAGGACGGGCGCGGGCCACCGAGGGCAGCAGGACGGGCGCGGGCCACCGAGGGCAGCAGGACGGGCGCGGGCCACCGAGGGCAGCAGGACGGGCGCGGGTCACCGAGGGCAGGAGGACGGGCGCGGGCCACCGAAAGGAGCAGGACGGGCGCGGGCCACCGAGGGCAGCAGGACGGGCGTGGGCCACCGAAAGGAGCAGGACGGGCGCGGGCCACCGAGGGCAGCAGGACGGGCGTGGGCCACCGAAAGGAGCAGGACGGGCGCGGGCCACCGAGGGCAGCAGGACGGGCGTGGGCCACCGAAAGGAGCAGGACGGGCGCGGGCCACCGAGGGCAGCAGGACGGGCGCGGGCCACCAAGGGCAGCAGGACGGGCGCGGGCCACCGAAAGGAGCAGGACGGGCGCGGGCCACCGAGGGCAGCAGGACGGGCGCGGGCCACCGAAAGGAGCAGGACGGGAGCGGGCCACCGAGGGCAGCAGGACGGGCGCGGGCCACCAAGTGCAGCAGGACGGGCACGGGCCACCGAGGGCAGCAGGACGGGCGCGGGCCACCGAGGGCAGCAGGACGGGCACGGGCCATCGAGGGCAGCAGGACGGGCGCGAACCACCGAAAGCAGCAGGACGGGCGTGGGCCACCGAGGGCAGCAGGACGGGCGCGGGCCACCTAGGGCAGCAGGACGGGTGTGGGCCACCGAAAGCAGTAGGACGGGCACGGGCCACCGAGGGCAGCAGGACAGGCGCGGGCCACCGAGGGCAGCAGGACGGGCGCGGGCCACCGAAAGCAGCAGGAAGGGTGTGGGCCACCGAAAGCAGTAGGATGGGCGCGGGCCACCGAGGGCAGCAGGACGGGCGCGGGCCACCTAGGGCAGCAGGACGGGCGCGGGCCACCGAGGGGCAGCAGGATGGGCGCGGGCCACCAAGGGCAGCAGGACGGGCGCGGGCCACCGAGGGCAGCAGGACGGGCGCAGGCCACCGAGGGCAGCAAGGCGGGCGCTGGCCACCGAGGGCAGCAGGACGGGCGCAGGCTGTGATCACCTTGTGCTGTGCTGACACACTGTAACGCACCGCAGCTGTGATCACCTTGTGCTGTGCTGACACACTGTAACGCACCGCAGCTGTGATCACCCTGTGCTGTGCTGACACACTGTAACACACCGCAGCTGTGATCACCTTGTGCTGTGCTGACACACTGTAATGCACCGCAGCTGTGATCACCCTGTGCTGTGCTGACACACTGTAACGCACCACAGCTGTGATCACCTTGTGCTGTGCTGACACACTGTAACGCACCGCAGCTGTGATCACCTTGTGCTGTGCTGACACACTGTAATGCACCGCAGCTGTGATCACCCTGTGCTGACACACTGTAACGCACCGCAGCTGTGATCACCCTGTGCTGTGCTGACACACTGTAACGCACCACAGCTGTGATCACCTTGTGCTGTGCTGACACACTGTAACGCACCGCAGCTGTGATCACCCTGTGCTGTGCTGACACACTGTAACGCACCGCAGCTGTGATCACCCTGTGCTGTGCTGACACACTGTAACGCACCGCAGCTGTGATCACCCTGTGCTGACACACTGTAACGCACCGCAGCTGTGATCACCCTGTGCTGTGCTGACACACTGTAACGCACCACAGCTGTGATAACCTTGTGCTGTGCTGACACACTGTAACGCACCGCAGCTGTGATCACCTTGTGCTGTGCTGACACACTGTAACGCACCGCAGCTGTGATCACCCTGTGCTGACACACTGTAACGCACCGCAGCTGTGATCACCTTGTGCTGTGCTGACACACTGTAACGCACCGCAGCTGTGATCACCCTGTGCTGTGCTGACACACTGTAACGCCCTTCAGCTGTGATCACCCTGTGCTGTGCTGACACACTGTAACGCCCTTCAGCTGTGATCACCCTGTGCTGTGCTGACACACTGTAACGCCCTGCAGCTGTGATCACCCTGTGCTGACACACTGTAACGCACCGCAGCTGCACAGGAGCCTGGATACTGATGTTCACACTTAATTAGCTGTTGTCATTAGTTAATCCTGAGCCCTCGGCAGCTGAGAGGCGACGTCCGCTGCGGAGTGTGACATGTGGCAGTGACAGGACGATGAGAGTTGTAATGAATGATTTCCGCACAGTCGGCTCTGCTGCTCGTCTCACTCCTCTCAGGGCTGATCCCTCTGTTTAATCAGAGTCTGGAAAAGCTGGGTGTCACGCAAGATCGCCACAGGACCGGCACCCTACTTTCCCAGAGTCCTAAATGTCATAAGCACCTAATTAAGGGGTGCCCCCAACACCCCCCGTCCAGCGGTGTGAGTAGTCATCATGTGACCGCTTATTCATATGCGATTTTCACTCTTACAGTCACGCGCCGAGGAGCCTCAACTCTTAATTCCCTCTATATTCAGTGAGAAACTGAGAGAAGCAGCAAGAAAATTACATGACTGTAAGTATGAAAGTCACATAAGAGTGGAGCGGCCATTTGATGACTGCTGGAACCAACGAGCAGAGCTGAATCCTGACAGTGAGTATATTACACAGTGTTCCGTAGAGTTACTGCAGACTAATCACAAGCTTGTACAACCCCTTTAATAATCCTTACATAAATAATAGTAATCCTATGGCACAATTCTTTATTACTATAGTCATGTAGTGCTGAAATACATCACCAGGACAACCAGCAGTACAGGAATACATCACCAGGACAACCAGCAGTACAGGAATACATCACCAGGACAACCAGCAGTACAGGAATACATCACCATGACAACCAGCAGTACAGGAATACATCACCATGACAACCAGCAGTACAGGAATACATCACCAGGACAACCAGCAGTACAGGAATACATCACCATGACAACCAGCAGTACAGGAATACATCACCATGACAACTAGCAGTACAGGAATACATCACCAGGACAAACAGCAGTACAGGAATACATCTCCAGGACAACCAGCAGTTCAGGAATACATTACCAGGACAACCAGCAGTACAGGAATACATCACCAGGATAACCAGCAGTACAGGAATACATCACCAGGAGAACCAGCAGTACAGGAATACATCTCCAGGACAACCAGCAGTACAGGAATACATCCCCAGGACAAACAGCAGTATAGAAATACATCACCAGGACAACCAGCAGTATAGAAATACATCACCATGACAACCAGCAGTACAGGAATACATCACCATGACAACCAGCATTACAGGAATACATCACCAGGACAACCAGCAGTACAGGAATACATCACCAGGACAACCAACAGTATATAGTACATCAATTGTAATGTTAGGTCAGTACTATATACATTTGTATCACATGAGCCTACAACTCCCAGTATGTCCATAACAATAGTAAAGAGATACTGGGAGTTGTTGCTATCAGTAATTATCAGATGGCGGACCATTTAGGAACCACAGTACTGATGAGAATTAGAATCACAAATAGTCATTTACTTCCAGGCACCTTATAGATGGTATTCTCTCTGATCAGAGTTATTCTCTTTATTTTCTTCATCTTTTCCAGACACCATGATGACTTTTCACATCCACAGCTTGTCTCTGCAGACTTCCATCTTCTCCGGTCTTCTGCAGAACATCACAACACGATGCCCTTAAATATAGCAAAGTGATTATGATTTTATAATGCTTCTGAATAAAAAATATCTGCCCTATGCTGCGAGCCTGGATAAAATAGATCCTCATAGTGTTCCCTGCACAAAATATGACCCGTGCACTGTTCCATCTTATGGTATATGCCCTCCATGCTGCCCTCTCCTTTCCATACTGAGCCCCCTCTTCACACTGTCCTCTATACTGTGCCCTACTATACCGCCCAGTCTCTATACTGTGCCCCTCATCACACTTCCCCCTCCCTGACATACTGCCCCCTCCTTGCTGTGGCCTCACATTGTCCCCCATGCTGCATACTCTTCATATTGCCCTCCCCACACTACCCAGTCACTATTCTGTGTCCCCACACATTTTTCATCCCTGCCTGCTTCCGCACTCATCCCTCCTCGCACACCATGCTGTGTCTGTACCCATCCCCCTTGCTCACCTTACTGTGTCCCCTAGTACTCGCCTTGCTCCCCATATGGTGTTTTCAAATTTCCGCTGCTCGCTCTCCATACTGTGTCCACAAGTTCCCCCTTTCCTCGCTCCCCATACTGTGTCCACAAATTCCCGCGCTCCTTGCTCCCCATACTGTGTCCATATACACTCCACATTTGCTCCCCATAGTCCGTATACATTTTCCCTCCCCTTTCTCCCCACACGGTGTCTTCAAATTTCCAATACTCGCTCCCCATACTGTGTCCTCAAATTCCCCCGTTCCTTGCTCCCCATACTGTGTCCATATACACTCCACCTTTGCTCCCCATAGTCCGTATACATTTCCCCCACCCTTTCTCCCAATATGGTGTCTTCAAATTTCCACTACTCGCTCCCCATACTGTGTCTGTATATACTCCGCCTTTGCTCCCCATACTTTGTACGTATACATTTCCCCCACCCTCTCTCCCCATACTGTGTACTCAAATATAATTTCACCTTCCCCTAATTACAGTAAATCTACGGTGTCTTCAGCTCCACTGCAGCACTTACCACACCAAACCTCTGCCGCCTATTCAGCACTGAGGAGTGATGTCAGCAGTGTGATCAGCTGACCTGATCATGCTGCTGACGTTCCCCAACCCGCAGGTGCCAGCAGTCAGGGCTTCAGTTGTACTCACGTTTGAATGATGTGAGTACAATTGAATACCAGGAGCTGGCTCGCTGCATACTCTCTCTGCCAACTTTCAGCTTGACATCCGGCTCAGAGAACAGTCGACTCCCACTACGGGGGGGGGGGGGAGGGGGCGGCAAAATGGAGCCACCAGAGAGACACCCAAGACACCACATAAGGCGGCCCGATGGTGCCCTCTGCCGGCTGCATCTGGGGCAAATGCCCCTCCTCAGACAGGAATATCATGGGAAGTGTCCCCATGTAGTGAGGTGTGTTCCATCCATTGTTCCTCTGGGATGTGGTGCATCCCCTGCATAATCCACCATAGTCCATCCCCTTGCATAGTCCACCAGCATGCGGTGCATCCCCTCCTAGGTCGCCTGGGCTGTGGTGTGACCCGTCCATTGTCCCTGGATATGATGTGAGCCCTTCATTGTCCCCTGAGATGTGACACATCCCCACCATTGTCAATGGGATGTGGTATGTCCCCTCCATAGTCCACTGGGATGTGGTGCGTCCCCTCCTTGTCCTCTGGGATGTGGTGCATCCCCTCCATTGTCCTCTGGGATGCCGTACGTCCCCTTCATTGTCCCCTGGGATGCAGGGCTTCCCATCTATTGTCCCCTGGGATGTGGTACATCCCCTTCATTGTCCCCTGGGATGTGGTGAGTCCCTTCCATTGTCCCCTGGGAGGTGGTGTGTCCCCTCCATTGTCCTCTGGGATGTGGTGTGTCCCCTCCATTGTCCCCTGGGATGTAATGCGTCCCCTCCATTGTCCCCTGGGAAGTGGTGCGTCCCCTCCATTGTCCCCTGGGATGTAATGCATCCCCTCCATTGTCCCCTGGGAAGTGGTGCGTCCCCTCCATTGTCCCTTGGGATGCGGTGCGTCCCCTCCATTGTCCCCTGGGATGTAATGCGTCCCCTGCATTGTCCTCTGGGATGTAATGCATCCCCTCCATTGTCCCCTGGGATGCAGTGGGTCCCCTCCATTTTTCCCCTTGGATGAGGTGCGTCCCATCCATTGTCCCCTGGGATGTGGTGCGTCCCCTCCATTGTCCCCTGGGATGTGGTGCATCCCCTCCATTGTCCCCTGGGATGTGGTGAGTCCCTTCCATTGTCCTCTGGGATGCAGTGGGTCCCCTCAATTTTTCCCCTCGGCTGAGATGCGTCCCCTCCATTGTCCCCCGGGATGTGGTGCGTCCCCTCCATTGTCCCCTGGGATGTGGTGTGTGCCCTCCATTGTCCCCTGGGATGCGGTGCGTGCCCTCCATTGTCCCCTGGGATGTGGTACGTCCCCTCCATTGTCCCCTGGGATGCGGTACGTCCCCTCCATTGTCCCCTGGGATGTGGTGCATCCCCTCCATTGTCCCCTGGGATGTGGTACGTCCCCTCCATTGTCCCTTGGGATGCGGTGCATCCCCTCTATTGTCCCCTGGGATGTAATGCGTCCCCTGCATTGTCCTCTGGGATGTAATGCATCCCCTCCATTGTCCCCTGGGATGCAGTGGGTCCCCTCCATTTTTCCCCTTGGATGAGGTGCGTCCCATCCATTGTCCCCTGGGATGTGGTGCGTCCCCTCCATTGTCCCCTTGGATGTGGTGCATCCCCTCCATTGTCCCCTGGGATGTGGTGAGTCCCTTCCATTGTCCTCTGGGATGCAGTGGGTCCCCTCAATTTTTCCCCTCGGCTGAGATGCATCCCCTCCATTGTCCCCTGGGATGTGGTGCGTCCCCTCCATTGTCCCCTGGGATGTGGTGAGTCCCCTCCATTGTCCCCTGGGATGGGGTGCGTGCCCTCCATTGTCTCCTGGGATGTGGTACGTCCCCTCCATTGTCCCCTGGGATGTGGTACGTCCCCTCCATTGTCCCCTGGGATGCGGTACGTCCCCTCCATTGTCCCCTGGGATGTGGTGCATCCCCTCCATTGTCCCCTGGGATGTGGTACGTCCCCTCCATTGTCCCCTGGGATGTGGTACGTCCCCTCCATTGTCCCCTGGGATGTGGTACGTCCCCTCCATTGTCTCCTGGGATGGGGTACGTCCCCTTCATTGTCCCCTGGGATGTGGTGCGTCCCCTCCATTGTATCCTGGAATGTGGTACGTCCCCTTCATTGTCTCCTGGGATGTGGTGCGTCCCCTCCATTGTCCCCTGGGATGTGGTACGTCCCCTCCATTGTCCCCTGGGATGTGGTACGTCCCCTCCATTGTCCCCTGGGATGTGGTACGTCCCCTCCATTGTCTCCTGGGATGGGGTGCGTCCCCTTCATTGTCCCCTGGGATGTGGTGCGTCCCCTCCATTGTCCCCTGGGATGAGGTACGTCCCCTCCATTGTCCCCTGGGATGTGGTACGTCCCCTCCATTGTCCCCTGGGATGTGGTACGTCCCCTCCATTGTCCCCTGGGTTGCTCAGCTTATTTTTGTCCTGATCCAAAGTATATTTTTCACACGGAGCGTCCATGTCCAGGCATGTTAATGGGCTGTGGGATCTCGGGGCTTATCGCACTGTGATTGTGAGGTCATGGCTGTAAACAGGGGCCTGGGGAGCATTATATCACTCCGTAAACAGCATTAGAGAGGATCAGAGCTGGGCCGGGGCTCAGGGTCCTCTTACAGATAATAGGAGGCGAGATCCCCCCCGATCACAGCAGAAGTGATGAGTGAATCCAGACCTCGCAGTGCTGGACGGACTCACACATGGGGCCGAAGCCGACATTTGGGCCCGGGTAATGGAACTGGGCCGAGACTGCTATGTACACAGCAACAGGCACTGCGATAGTGCCCGGTTCTTCCAGGTGACGGCGCCGGGTTCTGCAGGCATAATGGGGTATAGCACCCCTTCAAGGCAGCAGATACTTTTATTTTGCTCACTTATATAGCGGTATTATCCCACAGACATCGCTGTCCCCATCGGGGCTCTCAATCTACATTCCCCATCAGGATCCTTGCTCCTATTTCTGGGGTCGCACACCGTATCTGCTGCCGGGGGCTCGGGGCACACATAGCTCAGACCCTCTTATAATGCTCCAGGTCCAGTGTATTATAGGCCCCCAGTATCCTCCGCACACAATGGCGTGTTATGGCGGCAGCGTGCCATTCCTGCCGGCTCCATACATCGCTGTGTGCGTCCTGTGTGATATCCGATCTCCTCCATATTCCCCTATGGGGGGTATTTATATAGGGGGTGGCGCGGAGGGGGCTGCACTTTGAAGCTGGAGCGTGAGTCAGTGGTCACCGGGAAATACCTGGAGATATGGAGACGTCTGGAATATTCCGGCCGGGAACATACAGTCCGGGACTAGAATAGCCCCGCAGATGTCCCTCCGTCATATATAAGATGTGGGGGAGGAGTAGACGGCGGTGACAAGAGCGTGCCCCCCAAAATACAGCATCGGGGAAACCTGTGTGACAACCAATATGTCCGCTGTGACCGCTCCATCAGGGGTTGTTAACACTTTCCAGACTCCGGCCATATGGAGCTGATATACAGGTAGAGAAATGCTGGGGAGTGCGGGAGATAAAGGGGCAGTCGGGGGTGTATTACCGGCCATATTGCTACAGGGGTCGGGGTGTATTAGCGGCCATATTGCTACAGGGGTCGGGGTGTATTAGCGGTGTGAGACTGTGACCGGGGTTATCTATGACGGCCGGTATGTCTCGCCCCGGTTGTGCTCACTCCATGATAGGAAGTAAATCCACTACAGGGTTAATGCTGTTTCCCTACAGGCTTAAGGAAGGGTTAAATGGAAACAGGAAGGAGGGCAGGTGTGCCGGGTGTGAGGGAGTGATCACATCTCCCTGAGTTCTCTGCCGGAAAGGCACATATGTACTATTGTGGACTTTTTCTTTGGAATAAACCGTGTGCTGTGAACCTTGGTGCCTGGATCCCGTGTCTTCTGCAGCGCAGCCGACGACGCTACCTCACATATGGTGGAGAATCGGCGGGCATGACAGCCGGTGAGGTGTAGCATCCATCCCTGGTGACCCAGCTGCGCATGTCCTGGATTCGAGCGGCTATACTACAGCCCAAACCCGGCGACGCCATGGAGGACATAATAAAGCATTTGGCTCAGGCTAATGCACAGCAGCAACAGGCTAATGCACAGCAGCAACAGGCTAATGCACAGCAGCAACAGACCAATGCACACCTGCTCCAATCCTTGCAAGTGCAGGAAAAAAAATTCCAAGAACAGATGGAGCAGGCCAATGCACGTCAGCAGCAAGCCTTGCAATTGCAGGAAAAAAGGCACCAAGAACAGATGGAGCAGGCCAATGCACGTCAGCAGCAAGCCTTGCAATTGCAGGAAAAAAGGCACCAAGAACAGATGGTTCTCCTGGCCAAGTCGATCCGTGCCGGACCGGCAGCAACAACCCCGGGACCGGGTGACGACGGCAGCGTCCGGAAAGCGGTGAGACAAGCGTTGCAAAAGATGACCCCGGGTGATGATGTGGAAGCGTTCCTGGCGGTGTTTGAGCGGGTGGCCGAATGGGAAAAGCTGCCGACCCCGCAGTGGGCTGAGGTATTGTCACCCTATCTGACGGGGGAACCCCAAAAAGCATACCTGGACCTCTGTACCGAGGACGCCATTGACTATGTGACCCTGAAAGCCGAAATACTGGCTCGGTTGGGGGTGAATACCTATGTACGGGCTCAGCGGGTAAATCAGTGGTTCTTTGAGGAAGCCAAACCCGTACGCTCCCAGGCCTATGACTTGTTACATCTTGTAAAAAAGTGGTTGCAGCCTGACACTCTGAGCCCGGCGCAAATGGTGGAAAGGGTAGTAGTGGATCGTTTTGTGCGCACTTTACCCGTCACCATTCAACGGTGGGTCGGACAGGGTGACCCGAGTACCCTGGACCAATTAGTGTCCCTGGTAGAGCGGCATGTGGCTACGCAGGACTTGATACGGGACACTGAGACTTTGCGTACCGCCCGTCGGTCCGGCCCCTCCAAGCCTAGGGCCAAGGACCCACCGCTGACACCGGTGCGGGAGTCCGCTACCGTCCCGTCTGAAGCCGCACCCTCCGTCCCTGAGGTCCGGAAAACTATGTACCCTAAACGACAACTCGTCAAGGGGGTGTCCTTCCCTATTAGATGTTGGCGGTGCCAGCGGGTGGGACATATGGAAGCCCAGTGTCCACTCACCACGGAGCCCATGGATTCTGGGGTTACCCGGCGGGGTTCAATGTATGCTCAGGTGGTGTGTACCGCTGACCTGGTCTACCCAGAGACTGAGCCCCACTTGTGCCAAATTCAGGTGAATGGATGTCCGGTTACAGGCTTGTTGGATTCCGGAAGCTTAGTGACCCTTGTGCGATCAACCCTAAGGGCTAAAGTAAAGGCCACAGGACGTACCGTGGGGGTGGTTTGCATACATGGGGACCGCCGAGACTATCCCACGGGGATAGTCACCATCACAGCACCCTGCGGTCAGGTGCAACATGAGGTGGGACTTATTAATACTCTTCCCTATGATGTGATCCTAGGAAGGGATCTGCCCTATTTTTGGACTTTATGGAAGGGACCTCCTAAGTCCCCTCAGATATTGGTCAGTCCGGGACCTGAGCCCTACAATCCTGAATCCGGGACGCCTGCCGTAGGGGTCCCCATGATAGGGACAGTATGTGAACCTGATAGGTCGCCCCTAGAGGTATTGGCAGGAGAGGCTGAGACGGTCGAGCCCATCCCGGAGTTGGAGGCGTCCCCAGATACGTTTGGGACAGCCCAACTCCAGGACCCTACGTTAATACATGCCCGGAGTCGGGTGACAGTAGTTGACGGGGTGGCACAGCTGCCTGGTGCCCAGGTAAGATACCCCCATTTCGCTCTTAAGCAGGATTTACTCTACCGGGTAGATGAAATACGGGGCGTAGGGGTAGAGCAGTTGGTGGTGCCCCAGCCGTATCGCCGGCGGGTCCTCGACTTGGCTCATAAACACCTGATGAGTGGTCACCTAGGGGTCAAGAAAACGCAGGAGCGAATATTGCAAAGGTTCTATTGGCCCGGGGTCTTTGGGGAGGTAAAACGGTTCTGCGAAACCTGCCCGGAGTGTCAGCTTACCGCACCCCTGACCCACTTTCGCAGTCCGTTGGTACCGTTACCCATTATAGAAGTCCCTTTTGAACGGATAGGGATGGATCTGGTGGGGCCCCTCGTAAAGTCTGCTCGAGGGCACCAGCATATCCTAGTGATCGTTGACTATGCCACCCGGTATCCAGAGGCGATACCTCTCAGACATACTGCAGCCAAGCTTATAGCTCGGGAGTTGTTTGCTGTGTTCTGCCGGGTGGGGTTGCCCAAGGAGATCCTTACGGATCAGGGGACCCCATTCATGTCTAAAGTGACCAAAGAGCTATGCCGGCTACTCCAGATCAAGCAGTTGCGTACGTCTGTGTATCATCCTCAGACGGATGGTTTAGTGGAACGATTCAATAAAACCCTGAAAACCATGCTCAAAAGGGTGATTTCCAAAGACGGGAAAGACTGGGATATGATGCTTCCCTATTTGATGTTTGCCATACGAGAGGTGCCACAGGCATCCACGGGGTTTTCGCCTTTTGAATTGTTATACGGGCGACATCCCCGGGGATTGTTGGACCTGGCAAAAGAAACCTGGGAGCAGGAGCCCACCCCCCATAAAAGTGTGATTGAACACATTTTGGGTATGCAGAACCGCATAAGCGCGGTCATGCCAATTGTGAAGGAGCATTTACAGGAGGCTCAGGCCGCGCAAAGCAGCCGCTACAATAGACAAGCCACCGTGCGGACCTTTAATCCCGGGGATCGGGTGTTGGTATTGATTCCCACGGCGGAGAGTAAATTCCTGGCTCAGTGGCAAGGCCCCTACGAGATAAAGAAAAGAGTCGGGGTGGTTAACTATAAAGTATTGCAGCCCGGTAGGCGGAAACCTGAACAAATATACCATGTCAACCTATTAAAACCTTGGCAGGAACGGGAAAGCCTGATGGCTGTTTTTTCCCCACCTCCCTCCTCTTCGGGTCGTTCACATCCGGCTCCAGCGACCTCCGGAGAGGACGAACCGGAAGTAAGGATTGGAGAAGCCCTCACCAAGACACAGAGGCGAGAGGCCAGACGGTTGGTTCAGCAGAACCCCGATGTCTTCTCCGAGCTGCCCGGTAGGACCAGTCTGATACGACATGATATTGTCACCGAGCCCCACCTGAAGGTACGCCTGAAGTCATACCGAGTACCGGAGGCTCGACGACAAGCCATATCGGAGGAAGTAAAGACAATGTTACGCCTGGGGGTCATCGAAAAATCCCGGAGTGAATGGGCTAGTCCGATTGTCCTAATACCAAAACCCGATGGCTCCTTAAGGTTCTGCAATGACTTTAGGAGATTGAACGAAATATCCAAGTTTGATCTCTACCCCATGCCCCGGGTGGATGAGCTGATTGATAGGCTGGGACAGGCGCGATATTTTACCACGCTCGACCTGACCAAGGGGTACTGGCAGGTGCCACTAACGGAGTCCGCCAAGGAGAAAACCGCTTTTGTTACACCGGAGGGTCTCTTCCACTATGTTGTCTTGCCTTTTGGGTTACATGGTGCTCCGGCCACGTTCCAGAGGTTGATGGACTTAGTGCTGGAACCCCACCAGGCGTATGCCTCAGCGTACCTTGATGACATCATTATTTACAGCTCCGATTGGCAGACCCACTTGGAACAGGTACAAGCGGTGGTGGACGCGCTTCGAACAGCCGGATTGACAGCCAATCCCAAGAAATGTGCGTTGGGACTCACGGAAGCCCGCTACTTGGGCTACGTAATAGGCCAAGGAGTGATTAAGCCCCAAGTTAACAAGGTTGAGGCGATCCAGAAGTGGCCTAGACCCCTGACCACGAAGCAGGTTAGGGCCTTCCTGGGTATCGTGGGGTACTACAGGAGGTTTGTAAAAGATTTTGCGGGACTATCAGCCCCCTTGACGGACCTTCTCAAAGGCAAGAAGTCCGTCATGGTGCGCTGGACTCCGCAGGCCGAGGACTCCTTCCGGGCCCTGAAGGGGGTCCTGTGCGGACAGCCCGTTCTTGTAAACCCTGATTTCCGGAAGGAGTTCATAGTACAGACTGACGCCTCGGAGGTCGGCCTGGGGGCAGTGCTGTCTCAGGTGGTTCCTTTCTCTGCAGAACTTTCGGTTTACGGTTGAACACCGGGCCGGTAGGTTGCAGGGCAACGCCGATGCCTTGTCCCGCGGCCCGTGTTTGATGGCAGGAGTTCAACCCCGCTCGCTTGAACTGAGGGGGGGGGTATGTGAGACTGTGACCGGGGTTATCTATGACGGCCGGTATGTCTCGCCCCGGTTGTGCTCACTCCATGATAGGAAGTAAATCCACTACAGGGTTAATGCTGTTTCCCTACAGGCTTAAGGAAGGGTTAAATGGAAACAGGAAGGAGGGCAGGTGTGCCGGGTGTGAGGGAGTGATCACATCTCCCTGAGTTCTCTGCCGGAAAGGCACATATGTACTATTGTGGACTTTTTCTTTGGAATAAACCGTGTGCTGTGAACCTTGGTGCCTGGATCCCGTGTCTTCTGCAGCGCAGCCGACGACGCTACCTCACAGCGGCCATATTGGTACAGAAGTTAGGGGTGTATTGGCGGCCATATTGCTACAGGGGTCGGGGGTGTATTAGCGGCCATATTGGTACAGGAGTTAGGGGTGTATTAGCGGCCATATTGGTACAGAAGTTAGGGGTGTATTGGCGGCCATATTGGTACAGAAGTTAGGAGTGTATTGGCGGCCATATTGGTACAAAAGTTAGGGGTGTATTAGCGGCCATATTGGTACAGACGTTAGGGGTGTATTGGCGGCCATATTGGTACAGAAGTTAGGGGTGTATTGGTGGCCATATTGGTACAGAAGTTAGGGGTGTATTGGTGGCCATATTGGTACAGAAGTCGGGGGTGTATTGGCGGCCATATTGGTACAGAAGTCGGGGGTGTATTGGCGGCCATATTGGTACAGAAGTTAGGGGTGTATTGGTGGCCATATTGGTACAGAAGTTAGGGGTGTATTGGCGGCCATATTGGTACAGAAGTTAGGGGTGTATTGGCGGCCATATTGGTACAGAAGTTAGGGGTGTATTGGTGGCCATATTGCTACAGGGGTCGGGGTGTATTAGCGGCCATATTGGTACAGAAGTTAGGAGTGTATTAGCGGCCATATTGGTACAGACGTTAGGAGTGTATTGGCGGCCATATTGGTACAGAAGTTAGGAGTGTATTGGCGGCCATATTGGTACAAAAGTTAGGGGTGTATTGGCGGCCATATTGGTACAGAAGTTAGGGGTGTATTGGTGGCCATATTGGTACAGAAGTTAGGGGTGTATTGGCGGCCATATTGGTACAAAAGTTAGGGGTGTATTGGCGGCCATATTGGTACAGAAGTTAGGGGTGTATTGGCGGCCATATTGGTACAGAAGTCGGGGGTGTATTGGCGGCCATATTGGTACAGAAGTTAGGGGTGTATTGGTGGCCATATTGGTACAGGAGTCGGGAGTGTAATGGCGGCCATATTGGTACAGAGGTTAAGGGTGTATTGGCGGACATATTGGTACAGGAGTCGGGAGTGTATTGGCGGCCAT